>NC_056750.1:522101254-522316254 GCF_019279795.1 Protopterus annectens
CACACACACACACACACACACACACACACACACACACACACACACACACACACACACACACATATATATATATATATATATATATATGTTTATCTACACACACACACACACACACATACATATATATAAATATATATGTGTGTGCGTGTGTGTGTGTACATAAACATATATATACATATGTGTGTGTGTGTACATAAACATGTGTGTGTGTGTGTGTGTGTGTGTGTGTGTGAGATAGAGAGGGTTCATTATTGCTGTGTAATAAAATAATGCAAGCTAATGTAATATGCTAATTGTCTCTGGAGCTTTTCTCCGGTTCGATTCTCAGCTAGAGCGTCTTCTGCGTGGAGACATGCATGAATGGGCGTACCTTCGTTGAAGGTTGTGCACCAGGGCTGGTAACTCGGCACGTAAAAATCAACTACCAATCATTAGCGGACCGGAGTTCCGCTGTGGTGACCCAGTGGAGAACACCGACAACCCAATCGCGAACGCCAGAAGATCGACAATGTAGAAGACCGACGGATGAAACCACCGACCCCGAGGACACTGACATGGGAAAAGGCTGTGTAAGTATGCGGTACTGACGGACATTAGGGTGCGACTAAGGTAAGTGTGTGATATTGACGGTCTATAGCTATAGGGGTGGGTTAAGTGACTTAGGGTCAGGGCGCTTGTTAGGTAAGTGTGCGGCAGTGATAGTGTTTGGGTTAGGAGTGGGTTAAGTGAGTTAGGGTTAGGGAGTGAGTTAGGTAAGTGTGCGGTAGTGATAGTGTTTGGGTTGGGGTGGGTTAAGTGAGTTAGGGTTAGGGAGTGAGTTAGGTAAGTGTGCGGTAGTGATAGTGTTTGGGTTAGGGGTGGGTTAAGTGAGTTAGGGTTAGGGCGCGGGTTAGCTGAGTATGCGGTAGTGACGGACCTTAGGGTTAGGGTTTGGGTTAGGGTTGTAGATAGTTGTGTATGTGAGGTTTAGTGTGGGTTTGTAGGGATTTTGGTGTGCTTGTCTTGTGTGTGTGGTTTTTGGACAGGGGATGTGTTTTGTTTGTTGATTGTTGTTATTGTGGTGTGTGCAGTGTATGCGGTTTCGTGTTTGTGTACCGTCGGTTATTTCGTTGTCGGGCATGTGAGGTTTCGTGTTTCTGCACTGTCGATTATGTGGTGTCGGTGATTTCGTTGTCGGTGTTCTGGGGTTTCGATTATGTCAGGTAGAACCATATATATATATATGTATATATATATATATATATATATATATATATATATATATATATATATATAATACATGTATACAAAAATGTGTACAAACAAATACACACACACACCCTCTCTCCAACACACATTAAAAGACAAGCAAACATATGCATAAAAAAAATGAAACAAAAGTGTTCAAACTACTTATCAAAAACAGTTTCTTAAGTACCAGCTCTGTAAAGGAGAGAGAGGCAACTCTGACATTGACTCATAATACCTGAGACTGATCAGCTCTGTCGCTAGAGGAACTCTGTGTGATAGGATCGAACAACATTATGTCAGATTTCCCATTCCACAAAGGGTCTGGGAGTGATGAAGACAAAGCAGACATACTGTCTGAGAAGATGTGCAGTTTGGAAAAAGGCAAGCTAAGAAAAGAGGATAATTAAGATCTCAGTAAGTGTGCATTGCTTTAACATATTTCTGAATGCTAAACTGTGTTACATTCCCACTCCACAGGTTTTGCATACTTTAGTTATACTACTTGCAGAAGAATAAACAAAGTTCTGGTTATTCAGATTGTACCTCCTTTGTGTGCTTTTTTAAAGCAATTTGATATTGATAGCCCTTCATATGAGATATGGATGGATCTAATATTGTGCAGTGTTTACTGTATAGTTTACTGTAAAATGATTCAGTTCCAGAAAAAGTGTCTCTAACAATCATTTCTAATACACAGTAGAGGAAAAAGTGTTTCTAACAATAATTTCTAATACACAGTAGCATGTACTCTTGGTTGTACTGAGTTAAGAGTCACATCCTCAAATGTTGGGTCAAGTTTCCATGGTTATTCCACTGGCAGGTTTCCACTGTTGCCTTGTAGTGCAGGGGCTCAATGGGGTCTTTGGCAGGAAAGGAATACAACTATGGATCCATGGTTGTATGGACGTACTGCAGTAGCACTTCATGCCAGTATGTGGACTTGTACAGGTGAAATATATCAGTCAGTGGACATGTACTAACTTTTGTGACAACCCCCTGTATGCACCTGATTATCAGCAACAGTTACTGTTGTGTGCAGTCTCTCTGTCATTTATGTACTGTATCCATGCTATATCATATGGCCTTGGACCCCCATACCCACTGTATCCTATCCTTCCCTTGGTTTCCTAAGTTCACAGTTTAATTGGAGTTTAGTAGCTGCAAGACAAATTCTTCCCACTTATCCACATGCTTTATAAACCTATCAAAACTGAATGGCTGTTCACTGAACTCAACCATCTTTTAACTCTAAGGTATGAAACATGGAAAAAATGGAAACAGACCACACAACTGACAACCACACCTCCTTTATAGCCTTGTGCAACCTGGCCAAGAAGTGCATCAGAAGGCATAAAAAAAATCTTCAAAGAAACAAATTACCCTCTTACATTTCCCCAAACACTTTTGGAAAGAGGTTAACCTACTTACAGGAAGAAAACCTCATGATACTCTGTCTACAAACACCATTCTGAGTGGTGCAACTAAACTTTCTCTAGCGGATTTTCTTAAAGAATTTAGCAATCTCCCATCAATAAACTCCACATCTCCCATAGATCAAGCATTGCCCACCCTGCCACCATTCATCCACCTATTCCACTTTACATGCATACATCCCAAAGAAGTCTCTATTCTACTTAAAAATATTTCCCCTGACACTCCTCCTGGATCTGATAACATAAACCCCTGGTTCATATGTCAACGCAGAGAGCATCTGTTTTCCGCTCACCCACACATACATAATCTATGTCTCACACAAAACATCATGCCACAGATTTGGAAAATGTATCTAATTAAAACCCTCCTAAGGCAAACCAATCCAAAACATACCCTCCCAATGCTGGGCAAACTTCTTGAAAAGATAGTCTAACACCAAACTCTCCATCTATATCCTGCAGTATCACCTGCTTTCCTCCAAACAACATGATTTCTGGCCTGGATGAGGTACCATAACAGTACTCTGGTCCCAAACTGATGAGATTCTGCTAAACTCTGATAGTGGCCTCCTTATAGGTGCCCTATTTATAGACCTGACAAAATCATTTGACATCATTGACAACTGTCTTCTACAAAAGAAACAAACCAAAACTGGTAAGAGTCTAGATGTCTCTGTGTACCACAAGGCTCCATTCTTGCTCCCTCCTCTTCTCCATATCCATTAACATACTTCCTTATGACGTCTCCCATCTCTCACTTATCCTCTATGCTGAAAACATGGTCATTTACAGATCAGGTCACTCTCACACCAACAGTCAATGCCAACTCCAGTCAGGCTCACATGAGCTCCACTGATAGCTCATAAACCATAAACTTAAATATGGGTTCCCAATTTTTGCTTCTGCCTCCAAGAAAAACACTGCCACACTCCAGGCTAGCTCTAACAGCAAACCCACCTTTCTGTGAGCATCACTGTATCACCCTAGAAAAAGTCAAATGGCTACCCATAAATCAAAGAACTAACCTACTTTTAGGATCCAAGCTCTACAAACTACTCCATCTCCACACATTTACTCCCCTTGCATCTAGACTTCACACAAAAACCTCCTCATACAACCTGAGACACTACTTAAAAGCCACACCAACTCTCATTACCCCCAAAAGCAAACTCCACGGCACTGTACATGCTTTCTCCTCTCAGGCACCTTCTCTTTAGCAAACCTTCCCCACTGACATTAAGGAAACCAAAACTTATTCTAAATTCATAATACAACTCAAAAAAGTACTTTTTCATCCGAGCCAAATTCTCCTGCTTCAACACAGGGCATACCACTTAGCCTAGCTCCTTTCCAAGTCTCTTCTCCTCTCCTCTCTCAAGATTCACTTAAGATTGACCCACTTTAGATATTAATGTAAACACTGCACATGCTGCTCTGCTTGATTGTACAATGCACTGTGCTTGTTCAGTGGAATGTATATACAGTTTTTTTCTGTGTAATTAGTCTGAACTATTCTGTTATTATTTACTTTTCTGTATTTTTGTTTATGAAATGTTTTGTGTTTCACCTGGGCTGAGCCTAAAATTGGTCATTATTGATCAGTGCAATACCCCAGTAAACAAATATGTTGTATCTTTTGGCTTTTCCCGGTTAGGGGTCACCACAGCAGAACTCCGGTCCGCTAATGATTGGCAGTAGACTTTTATGTACCAAGTTGCCAGCCCTGACATACAACCTTCAACGAAGGTACACCCATTCACGCATGTCTTCACACAGAAGACGCTTTAGCTGAGAATCGAACAGGATAACGTCTTACTGTGAGGCGACAACGCTACCGCAGCACCACCACCGCAGTTAGCACCCCAGTAATAAATAACCCCACCCAACACAGGCAGACTGTTCCATACCAGTGTCATGAGTTCCCAGCTGCACATAAATCATAACATCTGTCTCACTGTCACTGACATCACCACAGGGCTTGTTGTGGTTGCTGCTGCGGCACTTTAACAGGCAGGACTCAATGACAGATGTGGCAACAAATAGTTTAACAAACCAAATGAAACCCATATGCCTTGGCAGAGCCTTCAGATAGATAACACACACAACAACTATATAAAAAGAAATAAGTGACAATAACAACACATTAATTAAAAACTAATCAGTTAATCAAATGCTTCCAATTTATTTCTTCAAGACAATAAGTTTTGAGAACAAATGACATTCTGTCACCATGATAGGTCTGAAATGTTCTCCAAAGTGACTTGGGATGGATGGATGACACAGAGTATAAACCACATAAGCAGAATCACACCTGCATCTCTCTTTGGTCTGTAAAACTATATCCCCTAAATGATTCACAACATTAGAACAACTAAGACATTTACAATATGGAAATGTGTCTAAATTCTGAATGTTCCTTTCTGGCATAATGAACACAGTTCATTATGTCAGCCAAACTCTACCCTCTCCCAGAAGACACATTAGGATAGGCATATAACATTTACTTCAGCAAAATATCTCCGTGCAAGCAAAGCCAGTAGTTTTTCACTATGTCCACAAATGTGCTAAAATATTGTCTTCTGTAACAAAAGATTGAATGTCATTGATCAGGTACAGGAATCTTGGTCAGATGCCCATATTGATATTTATTGCCAATGGTATACGACAACCCTACAGCTTTCTCTTTAGTCAAGCTACCACCCTAAATTAATGGTGACATTTCTACTTTGTAGAACGATCCTTAAATTAAGGTTATTGCAGTGAGAAAAGTGTTTTTTTTAAGAAGCTCATTATCAGAAGAGGTTATTTTGAAGAGTACATATGTGACATCTGACCAATATCCCACTGGACTGCCACCAATAAATGTGACATCCCATACTTAAAACCCAGGTCATTAATTAAAGAGCCTCAATTTTCACCACTGACACCACTGTGGGAACATCATGGAAAACACCAGAGCACATATGAACACAAGAGTAAAATTCCACAATTTCCCTTAAGAGCACAACAGGAACACTCTCTATTTTCCTGGGACTGGACTATATACCTCTGTCCACCCCAAATGTAATCCCTTATCATACACTTCAGAGCAATGTGTTCCAGTTTAAGACTGCTGACTCATTCACATTCAAAATAAATTCAAATCTCACACATTCAAACGCTTATGGGAAGCCTGACACACTTTTCCATCTGTGTCCCCTCCCCAATACAAATGGTAATGCTGCCACCAGAGTCAGACAGGTCTACACTCCCTTTGAAGGGTGATCAATTATTAAAAATTAAATATCAAAATAAATGACAGCTATGACCAGAAGTAGCCAGGCATTCAAGGTGACCTGGGGAGTATCAAACAGGTATAAACACTATAACCTCTAAAGAACACACTGATTGTCTAGCCACAATATAAAGTAATGAAAGAAAAAATATTTGATAATAGGAGAAATGACTACAAGAATGTAAATCAATAATTTTCAATAAACACCAGAATTCAATCACCGGAAATATAAAATTAAACTGTAGGGAAGAAGTCCATCATCTTAGAAATAGTCTGTCTAAATAACTAAACTTTCCTAATCTAACTAGAGAATCCTGTCCCTGCTCTATTCTAAACATAACAGCAAGGCAAAGACAGGCTTACAGTTCTGGTCAGTCCTTTTTCTGGGTATCTTCTGCCCAGCACTGTAACTTTTCATTAACTGCTGTTCTTCACAAACTGCCATTCTACTTAGCTGCTCAGCTTAGCAGTCTCAACTGTCTTATTTAAAAAATAACAGTCAGCTGTTTAAAAAAAAGTTATTTTACCTGTCAATCAGATGTTCAAATAATCACCTAGCAACCAGGAGCATTCAAATGACATCACCTACTGTTCAGCTGATTCTCTACAGTCAGTTTGTACTTTAGAATCTCCCTCACAAACATGTACAATTTAGAAATGTATCAAAACACTGACAGATTATTTAAACATTTTGCATACACAGGGAGATACTCAACATTTAAAAATGTATTTACATTTTCACAATTAGACATGCTGGCATACAAAATTAGTTAATCTGAGAATATACACACATCTTGTAACACAAATGCACCAGCGAAAGCTGAAAAAAACAACTAAAATCCCAACTACCTGTTCTGAGAGCAATAAAGGCAGTCCTTCAACACAACCGATTAATAGTCAGCCGGACCACATCCAATGTCCAAAAATAGGTTTATTAACTCCAACAATTACCACGACAGCAAAAACAATAATTGCAACGGACTTAGCGCTTTCGTCTCCCTTCGGAAACTTCTTCAGAGACAATTAATTTAACAAATACATCACTTACATATATTTGACCAATAGTGGGCTGGCATAAACAATAATTGATTAATTAGTTGATTTGACTTCACCGTTCTAAAAGAACTTCCTACTAAAGGTGTATACACCAGTTTTATAACAAATAGATCGTAGTTGTATACCAAAAATTTGCTCTTAAAAAATGGTAATAATAATAATATAAATGAATAAAAAATGGACCATTTTATCTAGAAATACTTATAAAAATACCAATTAAATACATAAGTATAAATACAAATATAAATATGAATAAAAGTATGAAAATAATATATATGAAAAATATATATATTGTGTAAATACAAGTGTGAATACATACACACATTTCCCACCCTTTCCACTTATTTAAAAAACTCTGTGTATGCGTATACATATATGAATATATATATATATATATATATATATATATATATATATATATATATATATAAAATATATGAAATATATAAAAAAATGTATAATAAATAACGTTACAATAAATAGTATAAAATATAAATATAAATATAAATTTAATGTGTATTTATTTTGTTTCATATATTTTTATATATATACTGGGAAAACCTAGATATCACTATTTTATTTCTTGATTATTTTTTTCTCTCTTAATAGTTTTTTTGGGGTCAGCAGCAAAAATTTTTAAAACCGGAGTAATAGATATATGGTCGTTAAGACCTTTTCCTCCACATGCGTCCAACCGCAATTGCCACATCATTTCCTTATATTCAAGTTTCGTTTCCCAATCTCCTCCTCTCTCCGGTTGTTTTACTTCTTCTAATACCCAAAATTTGAAATTTGCATCTTTGCAGTTCAACACATGTCTTTATAAAGCGTTGTTTTCATTTTGTTTATTGATATCTCTAATATGTTCGTATATTCTTGACCTCAAGTGTCTCTCATTTTTCCCAATATAGTACTTCCAACATATTTTACAGAAAGCCAAATAAACCACTCCCTGGGTATAACAACTACTATAGCCCCTAGCTTTCAAAGTTGTCCCTAAACTAGGCAGTAGTATTTCCTTTTGTTATGCTATAAAAGAACACTGGGCACATCTTCCACATTTGAACGTTCCATGTTTTCTACTTGTACCTTGAATATTATGTATTTTCTGTTGTTCAAGGATATTCTTAGCATTTCTGTTCCTCCTATAACTATATTTTATCTTCTCCTGAAAGATGTTTGTTGTACCATACATTTCCTTGAACATCCCCCAAGTTTCATTTATACATTTCCTTAACCATCCCATTCCTTTATGAAAAGTCAACGTAAGATATGGTGAACCATCCAATCTATTCATATTTTTATTTTTAATGCTCTTTGACTTATTTAAATACCCATTATTTGTTTTAAAAGTAGTAAGTTTGTCTGATATATTGGATATATTGGAAGGGCCTCTACTACTACTCATAGTCAAAAGGGGAACATACATCTTTTCACTTTTTCCTTTGAGTACATATTCCTTAATATCCCCAATTATTTCAACTGGGTATCCTCTCTCCTGAAACATCTTTTCCAAATGACCAATTTCTTTAATAAAGTCACTGTCATTCGAAATCATCCTTGCCATTCTGATCATTTGCCCCTTAACAATATTCCTTTTCAAAAAGTGTGGGTGGTCACTCTTGTAATGCAGGTATGAATTAGAAAAATGCTCTTTCCTATAAATGTTGGATTTATAACACTTGTTGTTATAATCCTTATCCAATTTTACATCTAAAAAATGTATACTATCTTTTCTATCTGATATGTGAATTCCAAAAATGTAGTGGTATGGTTTATAAACTCCATGAATTCTTCTATCTTATCTATAGATCCTTCCCATATAACTAGTATATCATCCAAAAATCTGAAATATTTCTTGATATACTTGTTGTATGGGGACGTGAATACAAAATTCAGTTCCCAGTATAACATAATAATATTGGCATATATCAGGGCACACGCTGACCCCATTGCAACACCTTCTTTCTGATGATAGTATTCACCTTGAAAATATAAATAATTGTATTTTAAAACAAGCTCCATATTTTCTAAAATCAATCTATATTCATCCCCTGTAAGAAATTCCATTTCTCCTAATATTTCTTCAAACCACCTTAACCCTTCCTCCTGAGGTATTACAGAAAACAAGTCCCTGACATCAATAGTTATAAATATATACTCATCATCATAGGGTTTGGACGCATGTGGAAGAAAAGGTCTTAATGACCATATATCTATTACTCTGGTTTTAAAAATTTTTGCTGCTTACCCCAAAAAAACTATTAAGAGATAAAAAATAATCAAGAAATAAAATAGTGATATCTAAGTTTTCCCAGTATATATATAAAAACATATGAAACAAAATAAATACATATTAAATTTATATTTATATTTTATACTATTTATTGTAACATTATTTTCATATATTTATATATATATATATATATATATATATATATATATATATATATATATATATATATATGTATACGCATACACAGAGTTTTTTAAATAAGTGGAAAGGGTGGGAAATGTGTGTATGTATTCACACTTGTATTTACACAATATATATATTTTTCGGGTTCAGGCACCTAGGCGGTGCGACAACCCACTGTGAGACAACTGGAGGTGGACAGATCGCAGTATGGGAGTTTAGCTGCAGTGACAAATGCCTGCAGACAATTCCCTGTGAAAAGAAAAGAACCCCCTGCACCCTAACCACAGGTGTGAGACAAAAACCCCGTATGTGATCTACACACTACGCCCCCTAGAAAACATTGTGTGCAACTAACACTGTAACATGTGCCTAGAATAGGATGCCAAGTGGGCATGAAAGTGGTACACTGAAACCTGTGTGCTGTGGGCAAAGCCTTTATTAATGCAAAATGTAAAGTAATGTGGGAAGTGCTTGGTGCATACTAAACCATGATATAATCATAACTTATAGAAATGTGCCACAGCATGGAGGAAATCCTGCACGTCACTATAGTCACACTTATGTTGCAAGATGTGTTTTAGACGACGCTTCCTTACAACAATTGCCTTCCTTCGTGGTGTCACAGGCATCCCCCGCAACAGAGATTCTCGACGGGTATCTGTTAAGTTCTGCTCCTGTTGGATGTGGATGTCAAGGATGATTTGCTTATAGTCAGACGTGACCAATAAGGGGGTGACCACTGTTGTGGAGCATCTGTCTCCCATGTTGGTAATGACCAGGTCTGGGATATTGGAGCCCCTGGTGGGACAATGGATTAGTTGATCCAGGGAGTTGGAATTTATAAATTCCAAGAACCATTGGGAAAAGGAGTTGGTACCTGAGTTGTTGTAAGGAAGCGTCGTCTAAAACACATCTTGCAACATAAGTGTGACTATAGTGACGTGCAGGATTTCCTCCGTGCTGTGGCACATTTCTATAAGTTATGAATATATCATGGTTTAGTATGCACCAAGCACTTCCCACATTACTTTACATTTTGCATTAATAAAGGCTTTGCCCACAGCACACAGGTTTCAGTGTACCACTTTGATGCCCACTTGGCATCCTATTCTAGGCACATGTTACAGTGTTAGTTGCACACGGTGTTTTCTAGGGGCTGTAGTGTGTAGATCACATACGGGGTTTTTGTCTCACACCTGTGGATAGGGTGCAGGGGGTTCTTTTCTTTTCACAGGGAATTGTCTGCAGGCATTTGTCACTGCAGCTAAACTTCCATACTGCCATCTGTCCACCTCCAGTTGTCTCACAGTGGGTTGTCGCACCGCCTAGGTGCCTGAACCCATATTTTTCATATATATTATTTTCATACTTTTATTCATATTTATATTTATAATTATGTACTTAATTGGTATTTTTATAAGTATTTCTAGATAAAATGGTCCATTTTTTATTCATTTTTATTATTATTACCATCTTTTAAGAGCAAATTTTTGGTATACAACTATGATCTATTTGTTATAAAACTGGTGTATACACCTTTAGTAGGAAGTTCTTTTAGAACGGTGAAGTCAAATCAACTAATTAATCAATTATTGTTTATGCCAGCCCACTATTGGTCAAACATATATAAGTGATGTATTTGTTAAATTAATTGTCTCTGAAGAAGTCTTTGAAGGGAGACGAAAGCGCTAAGTCCGTTGCAATTATTGTTTGTGCTGTCGTGGTAATTGTTGGAGTTAATAAACCTATTTTTGGACATTGGATGTGGTCCGGCTGACTATTAACTGCTTGTGTTGAAGGACTGCCTTTATTGCTCTCAGAACAGGTTGTTGAAATATGCACACATCTCCTGCCAGACATGCTAAAACAGATGCCAATGTTTCATTTTCTTCACAACATATATGAAGCATATTACAAAATAAGGTATGTTAGGAGGTGAGTCTGTGGTTACCATATTGTGTGATGTGTCTATATTATATATTCAAAGCTTCAAAATTGCAAGCCTCATATGTTCGACAACATATGAGCAAAACTTGAAACCTTGAATATATAATAAAAAAATAAGAAAAAAAAACTTACCTTAATGCTCTGAGCAGGGGGGCAAGACCCCCTGCACCACCCACACCCCCTACTTAAATATAGCAACTCTGAGACCGCACTTCAGTGCAGAAAAGGGAAATTTTCCCATTCTGTGCATACAAAGCCATTGCCTTTCACCTTTGAACTTTTCAAAATTTGATCATATGATGTCGACCGTATGACATTCGAACTTTGAAACATTCGGCAATTTAACAGGGACCTGTATGTGACAGCCTCTGCTTTTGGTGCTTGGTCACCAACAGTTGCTAGTCCTAGAAGAGTAATGATTGCTTCCTTGTAGGGATAACTGGTGTACCTGTGTGTCTGCTTCACAAGAAGGGGAGAAGTATTCTCACCAGAATGTGGACTAGAAGACTGTCCAGTCCTCTCCTATTGCCAGTTGTACTACATGTCAAGGTACACCAGCAATTAGTGGAATGACTTGACATTGTGGCACACCATCTGACATGATTATTAGAGTTGGGTGGGTGACTGGCCCTGTCCATCAACCCACTAGTGGAGTAACCAGCCCACATCATCATATACCCATGTGAGTGATATCTGGGTTTGCTGCCTTCTCAAATGGCTTGGTGATCAACCAATTTAAGACCCCGCCTTCTCCCCATCCTGAAGTTCCCTCCCTTATGTCTCATTCCCCCATTCCATGTTCATTGTTCAACCCTCCATATTACTATTTGTCCACCCTCTGCAAGTATGTTTCTATCCACTGTCCTCCCATCCATTTTTGTGTACACTGTTCCTGTCAACATATGACAGGGCTCTGTGTTTGACTTTCTGCCTTTACTTTCTATCAGTCCCATCCACAGCTATCCCTCAATATCTTCCTCACCTCCCCTTCTACTGAAATGCATCAAAAAGGTGTGCTTCCCCCACACACACACACGAAAAGAAAAACATACCCTTCCTTCCTTACACATTTCACACCATATGGGTACCCTTCTGTATTTCCATCTGCTTGCCTTTCATCCATTTTATTTATTTCTTATCTACCCTACTTCCTGTTTGTTTATATGATGATCAGGGCTGTCATTTAGCTGTGCACATTCCATATTGCTGCATCAGTTGGCAGCTATGCCGCCCTTCTGCGTG
The DNA here is from genome assembly GCF_019279795.1 of Protopterus annectens. Taxonomy (NCBI): domain Eukaryota; kingdom Metazoa; phylum Chordata; order Ceratodontiformes; family Protopteridae; genus Protopterus; species Protopterus annectens. The sequence goes on from NC_056750.1 coordinate 522,113,856, forward strand.
CCTGATGGATTCCAGATGCACATGCTACTTTGTGTGCATAAGTGTGCCTTACTCAGCTGCACTTTCATGTCTTGCCTGTAATGTCCATCACATCAGTCACATGTTCCCTCCACCTCCCATTCTGCATTATTGATATGCCTCTTTATGTTTGTGCTCATCTGCTCAGAATGCTGGCACTATTCAATGACTCCCAATGTCTGATTAGCTATGCTGCTCTTTGAGCAATAACTTCCTCAAACATGTGTGTTCTGCAGCCAGAAAGCGCTTGGCAATAAATCCCACCATTAGTAAGGACAATGTTTAAATGCAGGAAATAACACAGACATTTTTCTTTCATCAAAAAAAATTAGATAATATAGAATATTAAATTAAAAATAGCAGAACTAAATAATCACTTTATTGCTTATCTGTTTGTATTTTGGTTAGTTTCTTTGTATATGATAAGCATGGCAGACCAATGACCCCATTGGACCAGTTTTAGACTCCGTCCAGAATAGAAACTCTAGCAGATATTGTAATTTAACATGTACAAGTTCTAGTAAAATGCGTAGAAAAACTTGTACATCAAGAAAAGTAATCCAACATGGTTTGTGCAATAGGATTCATCCAGTAATATATATCACAGCTGTACATATACAGTAATTTTTACAGAGACGTACAGAATGAAGATTGTATATGAAGAAAAGGAATGTAACAGATTGCCCTCTACAGGACAAAACAAGGATTACATGAAATAATGGAATAGATAATAACTGTTTACATATAATACTTACTACACACTACAAGGCACAAAAAGGATTACATCAAATAAAGGATTGGATAAAATATTTGTATGCAACATAGATTGCACTCTGCAGGATACAAAAAAATTACATAAAATAATTGTAAGTAAGTACAACAATCATTTGAGAACAATGCATCATGAAAAAGAAGTTATGACTTTATTTTTATTTTATTTATTTTATTTACATTTGTTTACCGGGAAATTCTGACTGGACGCAGGTCCTTTTTCACCGGATTCCCGGGGAGAAAAGCTCCACATCATGTACATAATAAATAGAGATACATAGTTGCAGCAATTGTAAACAACATTAGAGGTTGTTGGCTTTAATACAATAACAAGATATTGATTATCAACAACATATATAGTAAATGTTGCAAGTTAAGACAGTTTCTTGTCATTTATAATATTAGTAACAAAGTTGTCAGACAAGATTTTAAAGTATGTAAAGACAACAAGCTAACTCTGACTGTGGTTAGTAGTGGCGGTAGTATAGTTGGGTTAAGAGTCTAGGTGGGGCGGGTTAAGGGTGGGGGTGTTAGTCTGGATTAGAACAAGGACAAAGCCAGTGCAAATTTAAGTGGAATTTGAGCGCAGTCTTGAAAAGGCTGCTGGAAGGTAAAGTAGTTATAGAGGGTGGAAGATTGTTCCAAAGTTTAGATATGGTACATGAAAATATGGCTTCTCCTGCTGAGTTTTTGGGTTTGATAACAGTGAGTTGATTTTTGTTGCTTGATCTTAGGGGCCTAGTGGAGTGATAGGGTTGGAGAAGGGTTTGAAGGGAAGGGATGTTATGGGGGTGGTTAATAAGTTTATGAGCGAGAGTGAGTTGATTAAAGTGAAGGAGATGTGGGAGTTCTAGCCAGTTTAGTTCTTTAAGGGAGATACAATGATGGCTGCGGTAGGAGGTTCCGGTGGCAAGTTTGCAATTTTGTTGTAACAAGCATCCAGCTTGTGTAGGTCTGTCTGTCTAAGGTTGGTAAGTATGGGAGATGCATACAGTAGGGTGGAGATTAGCTGGGAATTGGCTAGGGAGATTCTAGCTGCCTTTGTTAGGAATTGGCGGCTTCGATATAATGCACCAAGTTCCTTGTGAACTTTTTTTATTGTGAGAGATATGTGGGTGTAAAATCTAAGTTTGTTGTCTATTTCCACACTGAGTAATTTTGTGTGTTCTGATGGAGAGATGATGGTATTGACTTTGGCGAGAATGTTGAAGTGGAGGGGTGTTTTGGGTGACTTTGGAAGGTTGGAATAGGAGAAGTTTTGTCTTATCTGGGTTGAGTAGGAGCTGAGCATTGGATAGCCAGCTTTCTACAGAAGAGAATGATTCCTGTGTGATTTGTTGTAGTTCTGGTAGTGTGGGGGCAGATAAGATGAGAGTAGAGTCATCTGCGTACTGTATAAGAGATGCTTGTGTGGTGGCAGTATGTAGGTTGTTAGTAAAAAGTGAGACTAGCAGAGGGCCAAGGATAGACTCTTGGGGAACTCCAAGAGTAACTGGGAGGTGAGATGATAGGTTATCATCCCAGATTACTGATTGCTGGCATCCGTGCAGATAGCTGTGGAACCAGTTGCAGGCTGATTGTGAGAAGGAGAGGTTGGGGAGAGTAGAGAGTAGTAGGTCATGAGATACCATGTCAAAGGCCTTTGAGAGCTCTAGAAATATGGCAGTACAGAAGAGGCCATTGTTTTTGTGATGAAGTATAGTGTTGGTGAAGGACAGCAGAGCAGAGGTAGTGCTGTGATATGGCCTGAAACCATGTTGGGTTTTGGAGAGGAGATTATTAGCTAGGAGGTAGTTGGAGACCTGGGTGTTGATACGTTTTTCAAGTATCTTGGAGAGAGGGGAGAGGATAACAATGGGCTGGTAATTGGAGAGGTCGGTGGAGGGGGTGTCTTTGTAGATGGGAATGATGTGGGATATTTTCCATATCGAGGGAAAATAGCCTTCTGTTATGGAACGGTTGATTAGAATTGAAATTGGGTAGGCTAGAGTATCAGCTGTAATTTTCAAGTATTCAGAAGGGAGGTTGTCAGCTGTGAGTTTGGTGGGTTTAAGTTTTGACAATAGTCTTTTATGTTGGAGGTAGGTACTGAGGTGAAGAAGAAAAGAGGAGTGGGGGGGTTTAGGGTTTGGAGTTGGGGGGCTGTTGTAGGGAAGTGTTGTTTGTTTAGAGATGTTATAGTTTCAGTGAAGTGTTTGTTGAAGGATTCAGCAATACTGCTAGGGGAGGGGGGAATGGACGGCTGGGGTGTATCAACCTTCCCTGGGTGGAGGATAGTGTTAATAGTGGACCAGAATTGCTTAGGGTTGTGGTTGGTAGAGTTTAGGGTGGATTTATAGGGTCTATGTTAAATAAACGAACGCTTAAAATGTCGAGTACAATATACTCGAATAATTTTCAGCAAACATTTATTTAACTGACAGCCCAGAATGATTAGAGGGGCTTGGAGGGAATGCAGTTTCTTGTTTAGGCTCTTATCATTGATCAATAACACCATCACATTTTCCTTTGCTTGCTTCATTATACCGGTAGGTTTGGCATTCCCTAAAAAAGGCACTGTGTGTGGGCAATGTCTTTGTCAATATTCAAAACCCTAGAGGGGAGAGATGCAGACCATCCCTGGTGAAACAGTGTGGTTTATCGATCATATCCTCCCAGGCTGACAAATATTAGAACACTTTGAATGATACTAAAATCTAAGCCAATTATTGAAGTCAATTATTTTTGCTTATATTGCTTCATTGTCCTTGGAGAAGGTAGAATGCTGCTCAATGACAGGCTCATACTGCCTTGGACACAGTCTGACATCATGCCTCTCTCTCTCTCCATATATTCCAGGGAGGTACACCTCAAGGTATTAACTATGACAGAGTCATACTGGTACTTTTTCAAGGACTTGAGTGCATGACTGATCTAATAGATCCTGGTACCAGACAAGCAACTAATCACCATTCTTTCCTTACTCAGTCTGGTAACAGGTACATCTGTGTGCCCTACAATGGAGTCACGTATAACAAGAATGTTTAGTTGGGTTGATGCCTGCCTTATGGGCTCAGCATCTGTGTCTTTGGGACTTCTTGTGCTATGTGAGGAATTAGGCTTAATATGCTGAGTGTGGTTTGTGGCTTATATTGTATTTTGGAGGATTTTGAGGCCTACGTGTGTTGATCTTTAGAAACTCACCATATCATGCATTGTGTGTATTGTGACGGCCTTGAAGAGATGTGATATATGGTGTATTGCTGACAATTTTGGTGTTTGAGTTTACTGTGTATGTGATTTTTACCTTAAATGATATTATATATGTACATTTCTCACACAGTGTTATGTTGTTTGAGTAACTGATGTTAATCAGACAGTATGAGACAATTCTTACACTGTCTCAAGATACCCAACTCAATCAGGCTCTAGAGAAGTTGAGGAGAAATTCTGGTCCATGATGCTAACAGGAATGATTCTACAGACAAGGCAACTATGACTGCTTGGAGTGCAATTTTAGCATAATGTTTGGGTGGTATTTTAATTTCAGTACAAAACAGCTAGCCTAGAAACCTTCTTCTGCCACCAGCAAGAACCAGTAAACTAATTACAGTAAAAAAAAAATACTCATTTGAAATTAAAATCAGTGCAAACTGTATCAGTACACTTAGCATTAAAGATCCATTAGCCTGGTAAGTACTTTAAGGGGCGAGACTTTGCAAAATGTTACTTATGTGCTTACTGTCAACAGCCAATGAGTAGTGAGAAGGAGAGAATTATGTTGTCACATTATCATAAGGGGTGGGTAATAACAGATGCTCTGGGTTTAAGAACCCAATTACATCTGAAAGGCAGTGTTGAAATGAAGTACAGTTGTGTACATTTACCATAAACGTAGATGCATGAGTGTATTAATTGTTGCAGTCATCACATTTGGGTTATCTGCTTGCAGATCAGTCTTTTCTTGCCGTGCGGTGCTCGAAGCAGAAGCAGTTCGCAAGTGCCAGTTGGCCGACTCCTGAAATTTTCGTTTTCGAGTTTCAGAACCAAAGTCTTCAACTAAAGCTAAGTACCCCGTTGGGGAAACTTTTTCTTGCTTTAAACCAATGTCAGTAAAAATCTTGTGGAAAGCAAATACCTCCTAAAGATTTTAATTCGTACTGTATTCCTTGCCTAAGCCCTGGCCACGATGTACCTTGCTGTCGGTTTTGTGCCTTATTTAAACAATGAACTATTCGTCGTCGGTATATTTACACTTCTAAATATTTTGGTACTCGGTTCAATTACCCTGATATGGCTTCGGTAAGCCACCTGACTACCGACATTCCAAAAAAAACACAAAGATAAAGACAGAGACAGGCCACCTAGGTCCAAAGCTGCCAACGACGCTTCTCCTAAGCTAGTCGCCAGTTCGCTGGTACTCAGTGAGGCGCTTTCACAGCCCCTGATATCCACTACATCAGATTCGCAGGCCTCTATTGAGACCAATTCGGTGTCCAGTATGCCCCGAGATGCTTGTGCAGGCACCGGCTTCTGAGGGTGCATTTAGGCCTACTGACTTGCATATTAAACCAATGCCATCTTCTTCTTCAAGGCCTAAAACTCGATCCATGCCTAGAAAACCGACACACAGACCGCATGGTCAGGCCTTTATGCCTAAAAAACAAATGATAAGAATGGCTGAAGACCTTATTATTTTAATCAGTGGAAGCCAACCATCCCCCTCTAAGAGACCTAGGACTGAATTTGCTTATGATACTTCTGATCAGGATTCTGGAATTTCTGCTTCCTCTGATGACCAGGATTTACCCTTATCTACCTATGAGGATTCTGATGCAGAGGACTCTATTCCCTCTGCTTCCCCTCCAGAGGATTTCTCTTTTGGTGTAACCTTGCATACTCTTAGGGAGCATTTTCACTGAGAAAGCCAGGATTACTCTGATTCTAAAAAGAGGCTTTGGCATTTCTTACTCCTGCCCCAACACACAGGTCTTTAGCTATCCCCCCTGTACTGGACATTGCTGATGATGCCTTTTCGGAATCTAGCTTGGCCCCTGACTCCTTACTTCCTGCTCCCATAAAACCAGATAGATATTACAGGGTTCCTGACTCTCAAAAGTTCCTCTTTAAAAATCCTACTGTGGATCCTGAGACCATTTAACAGGGACCCAAGGGCATTAAGGCTACTACTGCCAAAAATCCTACCCCCTCTGATAGAGATTCCAGGGTACTAGATAGATGAGGTAAGAAGGTATACACTTCTGCAACCTTGGCCATTAGGGCCTTAAACTGTCAGTTTCATATGTTAAAGTATCAGCAGCATATTACTGGATTGCTTAAACAGAAAATGATATTGATTCCTGACTGTGCTGAAAATAAGGATTTACAGGATTTAATGCATTCTGCTGAACAAGTTGGAAAACATACTTTGCATGTGGTTTTGATTCACTAGAGATGTCTTGCAGGGCTGCTGTCACTGCGTCTGTGCTTAGAAGGCATGCTTGGCTTAAGGAGCAATCTTTGCCAGATCATGTTAAAGCTAAATTGCTGGATGCTCCCTTAAACCAGGACTGCCTGTTTGGCAACAAAGCAGAAGAAGTACTTACAAAGATGGAGGAAAAAGCTAAATCTATGCAAACTGTTAAAGATTTCCTGCAAGTACAGCCTCCAAGATTTAGTAGGCATTGGCCCTCTAAGAATTGGTCCTTTCCTGCCAATTCCAGGCCTTCTTAGTCCAAACCCAGAACCGGCAGAACACCCAGGCATCAGTTCCTAGGTACGCACAGGACTAAGCAGTGGGGGGGCTCCCACTTCCAAATCAGGGAGTAGTAAGACTCCCCCCTATGGTAAAATGTCTCAATGACTTAACTTTAAAACTTCCAAGCCCTTCTCAACTGACTGCTCCTTTAGGGGGAAAGAGTGCTCTGCAGGCAAAAAACTGGGAACCCATTACCCAGGACAAATGGGTTTTAAATATAGTTTCCCAAGGATACAGATTCCACTTCCACACTTTACCAACCCCAAACAGTTGGCTAGTTTTACCCCCAAATCAGTGGGCAGAGGCTCAAAAGCAAGTACTCTCTCTCTTAAGTATAAGGGCTATTGACATTGTCCCAGAAGAGGAAAGGGGACAAGGTTTTTACTCAAGACATTTCCTGGTGCCCAGAAAAGACAACACATGGTGTTCTATCCTGGATCTCTCTATTCTAAACACCTTTTTGATGATCCCAAAATTCAAGATGCTAACTCTTCACCAGTTGTTTCCTATGCTAGGCAAGGATGCCTGGTTGGCAACACTGGATTTAAAGGAAGCCTACCTGCACATCCCAATCAGGGAATCTTGCAGAAGATACCTACGCTTCAAAGCAGGCTACATGCACTATCAGTTCTCTGCAATGCCCTTTGGCTTATCTACTGCACCTAGGATATTCAAAAAGTACCTAGCTCCAGTCATTGCATTTTGCAGGCAAAGAAATATTCAAATATACCCATACCTGGATGATTGTCTAATTCAGGCAGAAAGCCAGGACATACTTTTGAATCATCTGACATTTGTACAAAAGGTGCTCACTTGTCTGGGGTACACCATAAATGAAAAAAAATCACATCTTGTACTGTGTCAACAAATTGTATTCCTGGGAGAAAGCTTGAACACAACTTCCCAGATGGCTTTCCTTATGCCAGAGAAACAAGTTCATTTGACAGCTTACTTCAAACTAATGGCCACAAAAACCCTGCTATCTGCAAGACAAATACTGAAAGCCTTGGGGTTCATGGCCTCCTGCATTCTCCTAATTTCATATGCAAGACTGCATATCAGGAAACTATAATGGTATTGAAAAAGCCTATGGTGTCAAAATTCCTCAGGATCTCAAAGCAATGATTCCTATCATACCTTGCCTACAGTTAGAGTTCCTTTGGTGGGCAGAGGCCTGCCACCAAAACAAGGGACTGCCATTCACTCTACCCCCTGCCACCCAAACCCTAACAACAGACACATCAGACTATGCATGGAGGGCTCACTTGGCAGGGAAGTGCATTCAGGGAAATGGAACCCAAGTCAAATACACCTACATATCAATCAAAAAGAAATGTTAGCTGTACAGAATACTCTGACAGCCTTCGACCACATTCTTCCAGGGCAATTAATGGTAAGGATGGACAACACCACTGTTATGTTGTACATAAACAAGCAGGGGGGAACCCACTCATATCCTCTCTGCAGACTAGCCATGGCTCTGTGGAACACAGTCTTGAGCTACCAAGTGCACCTACAGGCTCAATTCCTGCCAGGAAAGTTAAATACACTGGCAGATGAACTAAGCAGAAATCTCATAGACCCACATGAGTGGAAACTGGAACCAAAGACATTCAACATGTTGATAAGCAAATGGGGGAGCCCAGATATAGACCTGTTTGCCTCCCACCAGAACTACGAATTGGACAACTTCTCCACAAGGACTCCCCACAAACAAGCTTGGAAAGTGGATGCCATGTCCTTCACCTGGAAAAATCTATCAGTTTATGCCTTTCCTCCTCTGTCTCTCCTCTCCAAGGTACTACTACTAAAGATCAAACAGGACAAACCAAGGATGATACTGATTGCACCAACCTGGCAGCCTGGCTAATTACCTGATCTCTCCGTTACCATCCCTCAGTAAACAAGTGTTGGATGTCATTCTGGAGGCAAGGAGGCCTAGTACTAGAAAATCGTATGCTGAAAAATGGAAAATATTCTGTTCCTGGAATAAAACTCAGGGGATGGGCACAGCAGCGCCCAGTTTACCTCAGATTCTTCAATACTTAACTGAGATGCTTCACAAGGGCCTTTCATTTACCTCCATCAAAATTCATGCCTCAGTCATTTCAGCTCATTTCAACACAGAACCACCTCTCTTCTCTCATCCACTGCTCAAGCAGTTCCTCAGAGTGGCCAAAAACTTAAGACCACCCAGGAGATCCCCAAATCCAGCCTGGGACCTTAACTTTGTATTGGAAAAACTCACTCTACCTCCTTTTGAGCCAGCTGCAAGTGCAGAGTTAAAATTCCTTTCTTGGAAAACAGCCTTCCTTTTAGCCATCACTTAAGGGTGTCTGAATTACAGGCCCTTATGGCAGTGGAGCCTTTCATCATCTTTCATGTGGACAGGGTGTCCCTCAGGACCAATCCCTTCTTCATGCCCAAGGTAGTATCCAGTGTGGCTCTTAATCAATCCATTCATTTGCCAACCTTCTTTTCTAATGCACAGCACAAAGGGGAACAGATACTGCACTCCTTAGATGTGCACAGACAACATAGATTTTACTTGGACAGAAATAAACCTCTGAGGAAATCTGAACAGCCGCTGGTGGCATTTGCTGCAGGGGCAGAGGGGAATTTAATTTCAAAGCAAACCATTTCTAAATGGATAGGCCATTGCATTCATTTCTGCTATAAGCACCGTGGAAAACCTATCCCACAGGGGATAAGACCACATTCAACCAGGGCTGCATCTACCTCTGCAGCTTTTCTCAGAGATGTTCCTTCCAGGGACATCCTAGAAGCTGCTATCTGGAGTTCTGTACATACTTTCACCAAGCATTACCATTTGCCAATTTTCTCTAAATCCAGAGCTGGTTTTGCCACTGCAGTCTTGCAGGGCCTCATAGCTAGTCCTAATGCTATCTAAATTCCTCATCCCATCCTTAGCTTTGGGAATCTATCCAAATGTGATGACTGCAACAGTGAAACACTAAGAACATAGTACAGTTGTGTACACTTACCATAAATGTAGATGTTCGAGAGTATTCACTGTTGCAGTCCTGGTTACCCTCCCTCCTGCCCCCTGACTTCTTTTGGCTATACCGCTATTCCTTTTTACTATGCTTAAAAGCTTTTTGGTGTATTTGCTTTTTTTGTTGGAGGTATAACCTTGTATATATATATATATATATATATATATATATATATATATATATAATTGCTTCCCATTAGGGGGGCACCTGACATCTGGGGCAAGAAAAACTGATGTAATGGCATCGGCTGCATGCTTTATACCCCTGACTACCTGACGTCATGGAAGATTAGACAGCAACCAACACAGGACCCAAGACTTTGATAATCAGGCCGACTGAGGGCTACTGCAAGCAGATAACCCAAATGCGATGACTGCAACAGTGAAACACGAAGAAAATCAGTAGTCTGGTGAGTTTACTAAAGACTTGTATCAAGCCCAAGTCAGTGAGTATTTCATTTGTCTTAGTTTTAGGTGTACTGAGAGGTATGGAATAGAATGATCATGTACTTATTGTTTGGTATACAGTAGATTACTTGTTTTGCATGATTTTGGAATTTGTGTTAGTTGGCAGAGGGAGGGAGGCAGGTTGCTCTCACGTGTAGGGTATGAGCATTTCATAGTATGTGAACAGTTCGGTGGTCATTTTGAATTTTTATCTGATGAGGGACAAGATATTTGGAGAGATGATTTAAACACAAATGTTGTTTCGGTCTATTCTTTTTCCTAGTCTGGGAATGCTAATGTAATTTTAACTGGTAGAAGAAAGTGGATTAGACTGGGTTGAGCTCTCTTACCCAGCATTCTGTTAAAAGTTATTTTATCTGGGATGTGGCAGATCAAAAAAGAATCTAGTTGTTTTTATTTGTGTCTTACAGAATTCATTAAGCAAGCAATACGTGTGTCCGAGTTGTTTTGTAAGACAGATGAAGCTGGAGACTTGGACTGGGTTCATTATTGCTGCTTAGAAGTGAGAAGCAAGGTTTAAGGCTTTAGGTTTCTTTGTTGAGTTTAGGCACCTTAAGGTGTGTGTTTTGATTGCTGAAGGAGATTTGGGGGACATTTTTTTTTTTTAGTATTCATGCATTTCAGTGGTGAGTGAGTGGTCTGGTTAGCTGTGTTTGTATTTGGGGATTAGATGTGTTGGGGAATAATGTGTTTACTGGTAATGAGAAGGGGTTACTGTTATTGGCTTGTTTGCATAGTTGAGTAATATGGGGAGAAGTAAGAAAAAATTAGCTGATAAGGAGTGATTCCACATTTTGAGAAGCAGTCCAAAATGTGTTTATTTTCATAGATATTTATTTATTATAGATTGGACGCCATCCAATTAGGGATCTGAATATGGAGAGGAGGAGTTGTACATTAAAAATAAAGTGGCCAGAGGACGGGTTGGAACTGAGGTAGTGTAAAGGAACAATTCAGAGCTGGCACAGTACGGTGCACCATACTAAGGCTGACCAACTGAGCTCACAAAAAATGCAAAAAACAATCAATTGCTGTAGCTTGTGAACACTGAAATAACAAAGGTACAGGAAGGCAAATAGCCCACAGTGTTGCTATCAGCCAATAAACCAAGCAAGTGTAAAATTACTGCCCTGCTTCTGCACCTCAAAAGCAGCATGTAAAATGATGCATTATTTATTTGCTAAAGTTTAATCAACTGTACAGTTCAAGATGAGACTCAGCTGATTCCAGAACAGTTACAGAAGTCAAAGGAAAACTGTATTACAAAAGGGAGTAATTTATGAGAAGAAATATACCTTAAGTTATAGTTCCTAAATTATATATATATATATATATATATATATATATATATATATATATATATATATATAAATACATATGTATATATATATATATATATATATATATATATAAAGATACATACACACACACACACACACACACACACACACACACACATTATACATACATATATATCCACCATAAGAAGATTCTAAACAAGGATTACCAAGAGAAGAACTGGAAGAGGCCAGGGATGATTAACTGAGCTGGTAAGACAACAGAAAGTTAAAACATGGAAGTGCTAAATACTAGATGAGCGATAATGGCCAGTAATGCAATAGAACAATCAACAAGGGCAAGGCAAATGTAAGGGAAAGTGAGCAGATCAGTAACGAGACAGGCTAGCACTGCAGAGGAGATGGTCAATATGTATGTCCGAGTACTGCAAAGCAAGAACAAATGTAGCCTTAAAAGGGAAAAAAAGATTTAATGCTTTCTTGTATGAACAGATATGTCCTTCTAGCAGTAGAGTAACACAAAAGCAATCAGCAAACAATGCTGGCCAGTCCTGCTACTTGAATAAAGACTAAATACATTTTTTATAAATTCCTGTACATAACAGGGAGCCAATGAGCTTTTCTGTTATGTAATGCTGGTGCCCTGGTTACTGAGGATAGGAAAAAAATATAAACTCTGCTATCACAAAAAATGCAGCAGAACAAATCCATATGCGTTGAGTGTAACATTGCATTAGGCTGGTCAAAATGGGATGCAGAAGAACATTTTACAAGGAATAAACCTTCTAGAGTAGTGATTAGCAGCAAAGCAGGAGTAAATATAAAAGGTGAAAAATCTTCCCACAAACAGTGAAAGTGAATATGAGCAGGTAGGAAATAATTAATAACTGCTCAGGAGATGAAAGGGAAGGAAGGAAAAAGAAGCACCTCTCAAAGGCTGCCTTCACAGTTAATAGTCAAGGCTCTCTCAGGACCATTCTTACAGGTAAAAGGCACACGGAGTATAATACAACTTTCTAGAACCACTATCTGGGCAGACAGCTTTCTGGACAGAAAAAGGAATATTCAATTCTAGAATGTGTGGCTTTCCAGGTTGAAGAATCAAATTCAATACAATGAAAGAAAACTTTAGTCTTTCAGTGCTAGTACAAATCCTTACATTAAGTGACAAAAGATAATTGCCCTCAAAAAACTGTTCCGTTGGAGGCACTACAGCTCACACATTACAGGAGTCCCTGAACTTCACATGTGTGGATAAGGAGGGGTGAGCCTAAGAGTCTCACAACCCAGCCTGAAGTGCTGATTCAAGAACTCAGATGGCTATCCATCGTAAGGGCATTCCAAACAAAGGGCTTGCCAAGGAGAAAGCTGGAAAAAGCCAAAAAGGTATAACTTAACATGCAACTGTTTTAGGAACCTGAAATCTAATCGATCTTGAAAAACAGAAAGGTTCATTACATTATCAGAGAATTAAAAAAAAGTGAATTTCATATCCAGACTTGCCTACTGACTGCCCTTTGAAAATTTATTGAAATGATCATTAAATGCTTTAGGTTTGCCAAGAGTATTACTAATAGGTTCCCCCATTGTCTAATGGAAAGCTGATAGTTAAAGCACTTATTTATTACCAATGAAGTCATTAAACTTTTTTAAAGGTTTAGATGAGTTGCAACTACAGACAGATATTGTTTTAGCTAGAGCATCTCCCTTTTTATTAACATAACTTTTTTAGTAACGGATCCATTTTTAGTATTTTTTTTGCAATATACTTTTTATCATACTGTTTAAATCACTTCATTCCCATATCATGGAACACTATTTTGAAACTTTAGCCAACCTTCATGTAGAGGTGCTATTTCATTTATTAACAATAACAGTGATATGCAAGTCATTGCAGATTCTCATTAATATTATGAAAATGATAAAATGATTTCAGTCAACAGAGATAATTTATTACAATTTTTTTCTGTATCTTTTTGATGGGGATAACAACCTTCTGGATGGGACCATCAATTAAGCAGTCATAATGGTACTTTGTTCACTTGCCATCTTTCTATCAGTGAAAGCATTTATTAATCAAACTCCCTCATCTGGTGATGAAATAGTCACATCTGCCCCTATGTCACATATGCATGATTGCTCCTCAACATTGGTATGAAAATGGCTACCATCACCTGTTTGAGTGCCTTCCTAAAGGCCTATCAAATATATTGGAAAGTTTATTGTATTAACTTTTATTTTAAGCTTTACGACACAGGTGGATGGTCAATAGTGGTGCTGAATAACATCTGACATTTAACTACTTTTAAACTGAACAATTTAAAACCAAGTTAAGAGTCAGTGTATTAAAGACATGCAAGCATCCATCCATCCACAACCCCTTTTCCATTTTTGTTCATGGGGTCGGAGTGTCACTTCAACAGTGACAATAATCTAGAGCCGATGTTTACACCACTGGGTGGCTAGCCCTGCCATGGTAGTTCTTCCGGTACTCATATGCACATTCACACCTATGGCCAGTTTAGAGTGTCCAAGCCATCTTCTGCATGTCTTTGGAATGTAGGAGGAAACTGGAGCACCCAGAGGAAACCCACATGTACACGGGAAGGACATGCAGACTCAACACAGAAGGCACCCCAGCCAAGAATAGAACCAGGGGAGCCTCTTGCTGTGAGATAACATTTTCCACAGTGCCAATGTGCATGCTTAGAATATACAGTTATAGAAACATTTACTCTAGCCAGATGTTGCTACCTGTTCTAATACTGCAGAATTACAGTGAAACCAGTCTGGAATGAAATCACTGGCAATGACCCATTTAATAAATAGCTTCCAAAGGGTGTAAAATTGAACCAAACAGTCCAATCCTAAAGGTTGCATACCAGTTGAAAAGTAAACAAATGTCAATACGTCTCATCGACATAATGAATTTTAAGAGAAATATATTGATATCATGCTGTACAGAATATAAATGTTGTATTTATACACTGTTTTAATAAAAAGTGATGCTATTTCCTCCACATTTACATCTATTATCACTAACTACAATAAATCCATTTGGGAGATAAGATGGTCAGTGAACAGAAATTATCTCCCTTTTCATAATATATACTCGTCTACCTAATCATTTTACATCCAAGGACTACTTATACCGCTCATGCACATTTCTTGACAGTACATGCACTCATGCACATTCCTTGACAGTACATGTTCTAACATTCACGATGTAGCTATTGTCGATCTATACCCTCCAGGAGCCAGCACACTACTTCAGTCGTACATGAATCACAGTATCAAGAGAGGCTGAAAACACGAGTTACAGGCTTAGAATATCTAGTTAGCAAATAAACAGTTTGATTAAATTCCTATTTATTTATGAAGACTCTCACCTTTCACAAAGGTATCCTGTCATTAAAAAAAAAAAAAAAAAAAACACAGGCAGGTACACAGTCCAAATGCTGAATAAATGAATATCATTCAAAAGCAGCATTACTGATGTCAGCTGTGACAAACACCACCTCCAAGGCCTAAGCCATATAATTTATTTATTTATTTTTATTTATTTATTTAAATTTGTTGACCGGGAGTGTCCGACTGGACGTGGGTCCATTTTCAGCGGAGGCCCGGGGAGAAAAGCTCCACAGTAAAATAAACAGACAGTAGTTACATTGGATTACATGGTGATTACAATTTAACATAGAAATTACTTACAACATATTTACAGATGAAGAACACAGTACATCAGTAGACAACTAGAATCTTTATCTGTGAAGTACATAACAGGCATTAACAAATGTAACAATGAGAAGTTCCTGCTGTATAATAAGTACTAGGCTTATGAGCATCTGAGCTTGCTATCATCAAGGTAGTTAGTGGAGGTGAAAGAAAGGTAGTAGTTGGATGGGGTGGATGATATTAGAGTGGGAGTTGCAAGGGCATAGCCAGCATGTTTTTAGGTGCACTTTTAATAAAGTTTTGAAGTTGGTGCATGATGGTATGGAGGTAATTGTGGGTGGGAGTGAGTTCCATAATTTGGCTATGGCAAGAGAATAGTGCTTCACCAGCAGAGTTATTGGCTTTAGTGATCTGCAAGTGATTTTTGTTGCTGGATCTTAGTGGTCTGGTGGTGCGATAGGGTTGGAGTAGATTCTGGAGGGATGGGACATTTAGTGGATGGTTTACTAGTTTGTGGGCGAGTGAGAGTTGATACCACTGAAGGAGGTGAGGGAGTTCAAGCCAGCCCAGTTCAGCAAGTGAGAGACAGTGGTGACTACGGTAGGATGCCCCTGTGGCGAATTTTGCGATTTTGTTGTAGCAGGTCTCTAGCTTGTTTAGATCACATTGCCTTAGGTTGGTATATACTGGAGAGGCATAAAGTAGGGTGGAGATAAGGTGGGGATTTGCTATTGAAATCTTTGCTGCTTTGGTGAGAAATTGTTTATTTCTGTATAATGCTCCTAGTTTTTTGTGGACTTTTTTTATGATCATGGATATGCGAATGTCAAATTTTATTTTATTGTCTATTTCCACTCCTAGCAATTTGGTGTGTTCAGTTGGGTATATAGTGGTGTTGTCTTTTGCTGTGATGTTAAAGTGAGAGTTGTTTTGAGTATGTTTAGTGGGTTGGAAGATGAGTAGTTTAGTTTTGTTTGGGTTGAGTATTAATTGGGCATCGGATACCCATGTTTCAACAGAGGAAAAGGCTTCCTGTGTGACTTTTTGCAGTTTGGGTAGGGACTGGGCTGAGCAGATGATGGTAGAGTCTTCTGCGTATTGGATGAGTGTGCCATGTTTGGTGGCAGAGGCTAGATTATTGGTGTAAACAGAGAAAAGTAGGGGTCCAAGGATGGATCCTTGGGGAACCCCTATGGAGACAGGTAGTTGGGGAGATATGTCATTCTGCCATACAACGGATTGTTGGCGGTCAGACAGGTAACTCTCAAACCTGTTGGTGACTGATTGTGAGAAGGATAGGTTATTGAGGACAGAGATAAGTTGTTTGTGTGGGACCATGTCAAATGCTTTAGATAGGTCTAGGAAAGTAGCAGAGGAGAGATAGCCATTGTTTTTATGCTGAAGGATAATGTTTGTAAAGGAGAGTAAGGCAGTGGTGGTGCTATGGTTTGGTCGGAAACCACGCTGAGTACTGGAAAGGAGGTATATAAGATAAAATCGTAATGATTTCAGACTCTAATTACCTGGAATATCAAATCAAGTTACATAAATGGGGAAAGCATGGCTAGGCTTAAAAAGGCCTACAGGGCTGTTAGCCTAGAAAATCACATAACAGACACACAGCAGTTTTGAAATTAGATGCAGTCACTTAGCCAGGATGTTGCCAACAACGTAATGGTCAGCAGCTCTCTTTAAAAATACATTTCAAAATATTTTGTTTTCATTAAAATACTGAAACTTAAGTTAAAGAATTCTTTCAAACAAACTGCATAAACTAATATTAATATTGTGGATAATTTTGATTTCATTGAAATCTTTGTCTAATGTTCTCCAGCTGAGTGAAGGTTTGTCTTTTTACATTTACCTTTAGTTTTTTTTTTAATCTGAGGTCATTCACGTTAGCATGGTTTGTTTTTCATCTCATTTTGCAGCAGTGCATCTGGGCACACATTTCTAGTGATGCTGAATCCTGTAACAGCTACCCACAAATAGAAGCTTGGCTATGTTAATAAGATAGACTATGGATTTTCTAGAAACAATAAAATCTGAAAAGAGACAGCTGTTACCCAAAGAACCTGCCATAAGAAAAAAAAATATTCATCAACAATACATATAAATTACATTAATTTGCATTTTTCATTTACTGAACATCATAAACCAGAAAGCAAACATTAATCTTTCTATGTCATCAGTACTATACTTAATAAAATGTAGAATAATTTCCTCCAGAATAACCCAACATGAATGTTAATGTTTGCTTATCTGTACATGTTAAAACTAAAAGTAAAGAGAAAGCCACACAAGGATATTGATTTCCATTATACACAGAAGAGCTTTTTTTGTTTATATAGACTCAGACTGGAGTACTGTTTAAATTTCAGGCTTGGATTATAATTTTTGAAATGCTTGGAATACTTATAAATATGCTCTTGCATTGCAGAGACACTAAGGATAGCTATTGTCTGATATTTATTTGTTGACTGGAAATTTTCATCGGGGTACAATTCTCTCTCAGTGGAGACCCATATACAAAAACTTCACTTAGCACAATTATGAAGTGATCCAGAGGACATCAAGACCTATAGAAAGTGTGTTGATCATTAAAGGATGCATACTATTTACTGAAGAGCTACAATTAGATCTGCTGATACTCCCAGTGACAAATGTGCATGAACAAAAAGAAATATTAGTTTTTTTTTTTCTGGGAAGTATGCGTCTTCATACCCCAGTGCAGGGGGTTCAGCCTCCTCGACCCAAGTCTTTATTACTATGATGCTAAGTTTGCTGAATGCCAGGTGACATTACCAACGACCTGAACTGACAAAATGCTACCTTTAAAACCAGGGTTGTGTTTTATTTTCAATCATGCAGGCTTTAACAAATTCAGAGATGAATAACTCATCTTAAGCAATTAATAGGTATACACCTGTATTTAATAAATAATAGAAGAGCATGAGATGGATTATGAACAGTGATACCAAGCTCCATCATACTTCATTCACACTTTTAGGAAATAAAAGCAATTTGCTTGTCCTTTTTTTGCTTTGAATACAGTAGCAAGAGAACGAGGGTATAAAGACAAAAGAACAAAGGAGAAATGGAGGAAAAAAATCTATGCTATGAGGGATGAATATAATTACGGAGAGAACAAAGACACAAATAACTGAAATAATTAAATAAGCAGCTATAAATTTGGTAATGCACTGTTGTAGGTGAACTGTTGTGTGGCAGTTATGAATCGATTATGTTAAAATGTTAATGAACAACACTCACTCAAGAACATTATAAGACTGTGAGTCTCTGTGCAACAGACTCAGGCTTGCAGACTTGTTCCCAAAACCAGCTGTTAAGCATGACTTAAAAGTGCTTCAGATTGGTTTTCTAACTTATACTCTGGGATAAAAAATTCACTGTGGTCCTGTCAGGCTATGAGATGATTCTGTACTTTTGCAGGTGGTGTGTTATTTGGTCACAGATTAACTTTTCTAGAATTTTGCCCAACACAGGACAGATAGCCAATTTGACAGGATCTCAGTCATAAACACACAATACAGCAGAAGGCAACCATTTCTGTCTGAAACTAAGCAGGAGAATGCCCAACAGAAAAAAAAATCCCACATCATGCAAAGTTTGGGTTTAGAGTTAGTTTTACATAAGAGATAGTTATTATAGAAAGTTGTTTAATGTACTCCTTTGAGAAAGTATGTGGTTGTAGGAAGTGTTTACAGTGGGTCTATTTCAAAGGACTGAAATTTCAAAACACTGAACCTCTGATCATCGAAGACCAGATGATCGAAGTTCTGAAATATTGGAACCTTACAAATAACAAATCTAAAACGAGAAAACTTCTCATTTCACATTTTTGCAGAGGGGAAGCCTCCCTGCAACCTCCAAGTGGGGGGCTGCACCCCATGCTACTTAAATATATCAATTCCAACATCGCACTACAGTGAAGAGAATGGTAAAGTTCGAGTTCTGCACTGTACAGTGATCACCATTCACAGGGTTCGATATTTCAAAACTTTGATTATCTGGTCTTCACAGACCAGTGATTCAATGTTCTGAAATTCTGATCCTTTGAAAGGGACCCATTTACAATATGTCTGCATGCATAGTGCAACAATGGTGGAAAAAAACTGTTTGAATTATAGGGGAGGTAAGGGACAGTATCAAATGTCTTACCAAAATGAAGGTAGATTACATTCATCAATGGCTTGAATCCTGTTGTAAAAACTGAGTACACTAGCATTGCAGGAGCAAATAGCTAGAAAACCATGCACTAATACATTGTTATTATTCTTTAATATGAAGTTAGAAAATACAGTTGCATTCAAAGGTTTTGCATATAGTACTGTTGAGACTAAATGGTCTGTAGTTAATAGTGCTGAAATGGTCTCCTTTATGGACTGGGACCACTGTGGTTTAATTGTAATTAAATGGCACATATCCTGAGAGCACCTGTGTTGGAATGAATAAGCAAAGTAAAAGATAACAACATCCAATATTTTATTCAGCAAATTCCCATTTAATCTGTCGGGTACAGATACTTCATTAGGTTAAACCTTGTTCAATGCCTTTAACACTGTCTCTTCAGATATTACAGTTTGTGACTGGGTAACATACCTACCTCAGTCAGTGTACTAGTTAGGTAAACTGAATGCTTAAAAATATTGTTAACAATGCTTTCTGAAATGTATTAATCATCTGTAATATCAATACTAAATGTCTACAGTAGCATGTGGGATTAGTGGCCTAAATTACCTAATTTCAGGATGTTGGTACAGTTACAAGGCTTATAGTTGTTCATTTCCTTGTCCAAATAACATTAAGAATACTGAGTCATCTAGTGGTGTCTGTAACAACTTGTATGTATCCAGGTTTTGTGAAAACAAACTACACTGAATGCACCAATATCTTAAAGATTAGTGAAAACGTAGACCACAATGGTCCAATGCCACTAATAATATTAGTGAAAACAAACTACGCTGTTTCAGTACCACTTAAACATTACCAAAAACATACAAAACATCAGTTTAAAGCCATATTCTCCTATATCTACAATATAGATCCAAAAATCTCAGAGGCTAAAGCAAAAAAAATCCATACGGATCAGTGTTCTACCCTTGTAAACAAAACAAACACTAATACAATTCTAAAATTATACTGAAATCAATTTGCTAACCTATAATGTACTTGTGAAACAAGGGGTCCCTAAAATATCATGGCAGTACCACAGGTCACAGCTCATTGTGTCAATGACAAGATGCATCATAATGTCTCCATGTCACAAGGGACTTACCACTGTTCCTAACTACTTGCAAGACCAAGTATATTTAACAGGCTGGTGCCAGGGAAAATTAAGTTATGTCTTACCATAACCTTCCATATGTGTTGTCAATCTTTACTAATCCTTAACTGTGGGCTTGGTTCCTAGTCTCGGAACTGACTTGGCTGTTTACTTCAGCTCATGCCTTCCAAACTCTCAAGCTAGGCTCTACCCACAATGCTCCTTCTCAAAATTACCTCGGATTAAGTTTGCCCAACATAGTGGCAGACAGAAAATCAGAAATGATACTACTACTAATAACAGTAGTAATAATAATAGACACAATAATCTGAGACCAGATATGTGTCCCTAATATGAAGCCAGCCATGGAAAATTTGGTCCACTAAGAGTTTCAGGTTGGGGGAAGGAGTGGGGAATGTCAAGGATTAGTGAAGATCAACAACACAGATGGAACATTATGGCAAGACATAACTTCTTTATCTGATGTTGTCAATCTTCACTCAGTCCTTGACTGTGGGACAGAGTCCCCAGCTACTTTAGTCTTGGGAGATCTCATGGAAGAATATTACTAAGCACCATTGAAGCAAATGATCCCTGTCCCCTAGAGACCTGATCCAATTTGTAATGAGTGCTAAAGGTATGTGGAGAAGACCAAGTAGCCGTTGCACAAATATCATCTAAGGATGCTCTGGCATGAAAAACTGCAGAAGTTGCCATTGCTCTAGTTGAATGTGCTTTAACTGGGCTTGGAAGTTGGAGCCCTTTCAACTGACAAATAAAAGTAATACTGTCTCTAACCATTTTGCCAAGGCAACCTTTGAAACTGGATTACCTAAAGATAGAGAAGAAAATGCAAAAAATAATTGGTCAGATTTTCTGAAATCCTTTGTTCTGTGAAGGTAAAAACATAGTTGTCTGTGGCAGAAAACTGGCAATTAAAGTGTCTGATTTATATTAGCTTCTGAAACTACCTTTGGCAAAAAGGATGGATTGGTCCTGACGGCAACTCTATCCTTCTGGAATATTAAGTACGGAGGTATGCAGGATAAGGCCTGAAGTTCAGATACTCTTCTGGCAGATGTAATAGCCAGTGAAAATAATGTTTTCCAAGATAAAAGCTTTAAGTTACAAGTCACTGATGGTTCAAAGGGAAATGAAGTAAATGACTGTAGGACTATTGTTAGATCCCAAGGAGGAATTGGTTCTTAAAATGGAGGTCTTAACATCAGGAGTCCCTTTAAAAATGCTTTGTAAAGTTTGTCTCACATTAAAGATGAGCCATCAAATCCCATATGAAATTTAAAAATTGCCTCTAGATGAACTTTAATTGTTGATGTAGAGGAACCAGATTGGTCGAGGTTGGCTAGGAAATCCAAAACCTTATTAACTGAGCTCGAATAAGGGTCAAGCTTGTTGTTAAGGGCCCAGTTTGCAAATTTTTCCCATTTACTTTGATAAAGTTTCCTAGTCGAGGGTTTGTGATGAGCCACAATAATTTGTCGGACAGGAGAGGATAGGGAAGTATGCCTGGCAATCATGGGAATTGGAGAAGTCTCTCAGTGAGCTTGAGATGTTGGAGATTCGGATTAACTATGCCTTCCAGATGAGACAGCAGATCTGGAGCTGGGTCCAGAATCCCTGGTTTCTGAAAAAGGTGAGGCCAGAGAAAGGGAAACCAAACCTGTCAAGGCCAGAAAGGAGCAATGAAGATTACTGAGTTCTCTGTCCTCTTGGTCTCCTTTAGAAATTGCGATATCAAGGGAGTTGGAGGAAAGGCATAGAGAAGACTGGGGGACAATCGTGAAGGAGAGCATCTCTGGGTGACTCCCCCAGTAGGGGAATTAGGGCAAAGTAACTTCTGCACTTGTTGTTCAAATGTGAGGAAAAAAGATTGCAGGAAGGTTGGGCCTAGTGATGAAAAATCTTGTTCGTCACTACAGGATTGAGAGACCACTCTTGAGCATGAGAGTAGTTCTGCTCAGCTTGTCCCTTATCACGTTAGTGCTCCCTGGAATGTGCATCACTGTGAGAAAGCAGTTGGAAGAAATCGCCCAGTGCCAAATTCTGAGGCGTCTCGAGTAAGATTTGGTTCCCCCTTGCTTGTTGATATACCAAACTACTGACATGTTCTCCATTTGAATTGCTACTGTTCTCAGAGGAAGGACATCCTGGAATGGTTGCAATGCTAAGAAAACTGCCCTCATCTCCAGAAAATTGATGTGCAAGTTGGCCTCTAGCTGGGACCACATGCCTTGGAATGCACCCCCCCCTGTCTGGGAAGCATCTGTAATCACTATGGTATGGGGTTGTGGAAGAATGAATAGTCGCCCTAAGAGAATCTGGCTGGAATGGAGCCACCATGAAAGATCCTGTTTGCAGCGACTGGTAATCACAATTAGGTAAGACAGTGATTGATGAATCAGAGACCACTTGGAGGCAAGTAACTATTGCAAGATTCTCATGTGATATCTTGCTAAGGGGACAAGAGTTATTGCTGCTGCCACTGAGCCTAATGCTTTTAGGACTAATTCTGCTGGAGCTCTGTCATTTCTTAGAATTTGACAGACTTGGAATCTGATGCATTGTAGTCTTTCTGGATGAAGAGAAGCAATTCCTGTGACTGTGTCTAAGCAGGTTTTGATGAAGTCTAACTGCTGAGAAGGTTGTAAGCTTGACTTTTCAAAATTTATTGTTATGTCTAGAGATGTACAGAGGTGGACTGTAATTTCTTGCCTATTCTAACTGACGCCTGGTGGTAGCAGTAAGGAGTCAGTCATTGAGGTATGAAAAAACTCGAAAGCCCTGCAGTCTGAAATGAGCTGCAACCATTGCCATGCATTTGGTTAACACCTAGGGGGTTGTGGTGAGTCCAAAGGGCAGTGCTCTGAATTGGAAATAACTGGCTCTCAGCTGGAAACACAGAAACCTCCTGGAGCATTTGTCCATTTCTACATGATAATATGCATCCTGGAGGTCTACAAAGCACATCCAGTTGCCTTTTTCCATAAATGGAAGTACCAACTGTACCTAGACCATCTGGAATTTGGTTTGCTGAACTGCCTTGTTGAACTGGCTGAGATCCAAGATGGGTCTCCAGTCCCCTGTATATTGGGCACTAAAAAGAACCTTGAGTAAAAACTGCATCCTGTTTGGTCTGGTGGAACTTTTTCGATGACTCATTTGTCTAACAGATTTTGCATTTCTATGACTGCTGCTTACCTAGAACTGGGTGGAACATCCGGGAGTTCTTTCTGGGTTATTGGGGGTAATGATAGTGGAATTTTGTAATCTCTGGATATTATCCCCTGCACCCATTTGTTCGTAGTTAATATTTGCCAGGCAGATTGGTGAAGAGAAAGTCGTCCCCTGACTGTCTCCAGAGGAGGGCAATTGGGCCCCTGTTCAGGGGTGCTGATAGGAAGTACCAGAGAAAGATTCTCTGGATCCCTGATTTTGCGGTCCATTTCTGCCTCCTGGGCAACATCTTCCATTACTTCTCTCTCTGCCCCAGAAAAAGTCTTTGCCATGTGAATCCTGGAAAGGCCCTTTGGATTTTTTAAACCATAGTCTCCCACTTCTCAGGTTCCTAGAGTAAGGCCACTGAGGAGTGGAGAAACATATGCCTATGGCAGAAAAGGTCTTGCCATCTTTTTCACATCTGGCTAAAGTGTCTTTTAACTTGGGACCATAAAAGGGTAGATCCATCAAACGGAGTGTTGATGAATGATGCTTTAAATGGCTCTGCAAAGTCACACAAGCGCATCCAGGAGTGACTTCTAATGGCGATGCCTGAGCCCGCTGCTCTAGTCATCCTTTCAGCTGCATGAGCAAACAGCCTCATGGACGAGTTAGAAATTGCATCAAGGGTTGCTAGCTGAGAGGTAACTTTGTCCTATAGCCCTTCAGCCACTGCTTCTGAGAGGGCATCCAAGATCTCCTTGATTAGATCCCTCTGTAATCTTGTAACATGTGCCATATAATTCAAGGACCTAAGAGTGAAGGTTGTTGAAACATAAATGTGCTTCCCAAACCTATCCAAAGTCCTAGACTCCTTGTTAGGAGGATGGATAGTCAGACTTTCCTAAGCAATTTCCTTCTTTGTGGCTGCTGCTATTACCATGGCATCAAAAAGGAAAAAACTAAGGGTAATGCTGCTCAATGCCAGAAGTCTCAATCTCAAGATGCACGCACTCAAGGCCCTTCTCAGTATGGAGAACATCGATGTCTGTGCTGTGACAGAAACCTGGTTCAAGGCTCCTGAGAGCACCCCAGCACTATCAGGTTTCACCTCATATCATGCGTTCCGGCCCCAAAATCCGGACAACACCAAAAAAGGAGGGGGGGTGTCCATATTCATAAAGGACACCCATACCTCAAGGTTGGTGGCAATGCACGATGCATCGGAGACCATCCAGGTGCAATTAACCATAGGCAAGACTGCTCTGCAATTTGTAGCATGTTACAGGCCACCCTCTCAAACTCAGGAACCTCACATGGCCTTCCTGAAAACACTGGAGGGGATAAATGTATCTCCAAACACCATCATACTAGGTGACTTCAACTACCCTAATATAGACTGGGAACACTACTCAAGCCCAAACACTCTAGCCCAAAGGTTCCTGGAGTTCATAAACTCAAATGCCATGGAACAACTAGTCACCATCCCCACAAGAGGAGAAAACATACTTGATCTCATCATCACAAACATGGGATCACAATGTTCAACACCGGAAGTATACCCCTCACTGGTGAGATCAGATCATAAACTAATCTCGCTGCAGGTCCTCATCCCGCCCCCACCTGAAATAAAAAAGACCACAGTGAAAAACTTCTCAAAAGCCGACTTCACACTTCTAAAAACTAGTGTGGTCTCCTTTAAGGCCCCTGAGCCAGTGGTAAACATTATTCAAACCGATGAATCACTTACAAATGCCTTCTACCAGCACCTACAGGACTGCATGGATCAGGCAATCCCAAACAAAACTAAGACTCTTTGTACCAAAGGCAAGCGTCCAGTCTGGTGGACCCCAGCCATAAACAAGCTATACAACAAAAGGAGGAAGCTACTACAAGATAGAGCAAAATCCTTGAAAGGTAAGACACCTTTGATCATTATAAGTAAAAAACTAAGAGCTCTCATAAAATCATCCAAGGCAAATTTTGAGAGAAAAATCGCCAAGGACACAAAAGACAATCATAAGGCCTTCTTTAGCTATGTTAGAAACCTAGGAGGAAACTCCCAGATATGCTCAAAATTAGTTCAAAATGATGTGAAGATTACTGAACCTACACACATTGCCAACATACGGGCTGATAGGTTCAGTGCAAACTCCCAAAAAGGAGAGATATCTATACCAGAGGATTGTAGCCCCCCAAACATCTCCAACGCCCAGGTGAGAACTGCTCTCTCCAAGGCAAAAAACACAGCATCCATAGGACCGGATGGTGTCGCCGGCTGTGTGCTCCACGAACTCAATGAGGAATTAAACCCGCAGTTAGGACAGCTGTTTAATCTTAGCATCACCTCAGGATACGTACCCAAGGAGTGGCGCATGGCGACTGTGGTCCCACTTCACAAGGGTGGTGCCTCCACCGACCCTGGAAATTACTGTCCCATTAGCTTGACAAGCCTTATCTGCAAAGCCATGGAGAGGATCATAATGGAACTCATAAATAAAGACATAGGGAACTTGCAGACTTTGGATCCAACCCAGTTTGGCTTTGTCAAAGGCAGATCATGCCTTTTAAACTTGGTTGACTTTTTCGAAACAGTCACCAAGGCCATTGATGAGGGAAAGGCAGTCCATACAGCCTACCTCGACCTGGCAAAGGCCTTCGACACAATACCCCACTCAGGTATCATCGAAAAACTCATCAGGTTGAATGTAAACCCATACATCACAAGATGGGTTGCAAACTGGCTAAGTGACAGAACCCACAGGGTCAGAGTTGCTGGAGCCATGTCAGACTCTAAGCCTGTCACAAGTGGTGTCCCACAGGGCTCAGTCCTGGGTCCACTCTTGTTCTGCATCTACTTTTCTGAAGTACAAGCAAACACAGGAGGGTTATGGCTGACAAAGTTTGCTGATGACTGCAAACTGGGCGCCATAGTCGAAAACACTTCTGACACAGATATCCTTCAGAAGGGCCTCACAGAAACGGATAACTGGTGCCAGAGCCATGGCCTAAAGTTAAACGCCAAGAAATGCATAGTCATACCCTTCGGGAAAAACAAGGTTACCCCTAGCTACCATATAGGTGGCAATCCACTGAGCACAGAAGAAGTCATCAGGGACCTGGGGACCCAGGTTGACACTAGCCTTCGTTTGACACTCATGTTGCTAAAGTAGTCAGGAAAACCTTCTACATTGCCCACCTGATCATGAAGGGATTCACATCTAGATCAAGGGAGGTCATCGTCCCCCTGTACTCATCACTCATTAGACCTATGATTGAGTACAATGCCCCATTCGGAATGTATCTGACCCGACACCTGCAGCAGCTGGAAAGGCCCCAAAAGTTCCTCACCAAAAGGATAAAGGGTCTCAAAATATGTCTT
Organism: Protopterus annectens; assembly: GCF_019279795.1. Lineage (NCBI taxonomy): Eukaryota > Metazoa > Chordata > Ceratodontiformes > Protopteridae > Protopterus > Protopterus annectens. The sequence goes on from NC_056750.1 coordinate 522,140,685, forward strand.
ATGCTGCCCGACTGAAAGAACTCCAGCTCTATTCAGTCTCATACCGCTTGCTCAGAGGTGACCTGTGCCTGACATATAAGGCCATGTCAAACCCAGATTTGATGAATATGCTTCACCTCAAAAAATCTAGATCCCTCAGAACCACAAGGGCGGGAGACTTAAACCTTGACACGGTTATTAATAGAACGTGCTGGAGGGACAGATTCATCACCCAGAGACTCCCTATGCTGTGGAACAAAATCCCGGTACATGTGAGGCAGAGCACCTCGCTGGCCTTGTTCAAGAGGAATCTTGACCAACTGATGGGAGATCGTAGAATATACCCCAGGGATTACTTCAGTGTCACTGCTTGACAGAGGCACAGCAAAATAATAGGCATAGTTTTATTCAAACTAAAGGGGTGGCGAAAGCCACATAACTATGGGCTAGGCTTATAAATGCCCTTGGGCAGATAGCCTAGTATGAACCTATAATGGGTATGCCTTTGGACCAGTGTAGTTTATCCTTAGAGGCTGATAGGATATGATCAGGTCTCTTGGGGATTGGCTAGATGGAGTCAGGCATCTTCCATGCCCACTAAGCGATCAAGTTAAGATCATCTGTGGGTTAAGAGATCCGAGAAATAGAGGGTTGAGCATGAAAAGCATCCAGGTATACAGACTCTTCCGAGGAAGGCTGGATGGAAGACCAGCCACCCCTTTGTTTCAGGATTTCTAGGGTGTCCCCAAAGGAAACATCATCAGGGGGTGACCTGGGGAAGCCTTCCCCTTCATCAAAATCGGCATCTTCAGTGAAAGACTCCTCTGGGGAGTCTAAGTGCTTCCTCTTGCACTTCTTCTCCACAGGTACTTCCTCAGGGGAATGATCCGGGGAAGTGTCCAAACAGGAAACCACCAAAGTGGGTGTTTCCTGGGACTTTTGTGCCCTCTGTCCTCGGGATGAGAGGGATGGCAGCTCAGTTTGAGGAGATGTAGAAACTTGTCCCAAAAGGGATGGCAAAGACTACGAGTCCCCAAGGGTGAAAGCCTTCTCCATGATCCGGAAGGTCAGCCCCCCATAGAGGAATGGGAGCCCAGAACTGAAATAGCCTCCTTCAGAACCAGGGTCACACCCCGCACCAAGGAGGTGATCCTCAAAACAGAAGCTTGGGTCGATTCTATGAAGGCCGAAGCACTGAGGAATATGGACAGCTCTGAAGTTAAGGAAACCAAACCATGTACATTGGACTCAGCTGGATAGTCTGGACCTCGGGAGGCTTCTGATGCTGAATGCCCACAGGAGCTCAAGGCAGCTGTCAGTACCGGAGAAGAGGATTCTACCGGAAATGAGACAGTTGACACCGGGAGTGTCGGAACCGAGGGTTCCAATGACTCAATAGGAGTTGGAGGAGGAGGAATGGGTGGTGTTGTAGACAGGCTGATTTCAATGCCAGAGAGGCTAGGAACCAAGGACAATCCCCTCGCCATCAGGAGCTGATCCACCAGTCTCATAATTTTGGCTTCCAAGAAACTCTTAGTGGATCGAATCAAGGCAGTCGAAGGAGACCTTAGGGGTTTCACTTCAAGGAATGGGCTTGGTGGCCTGTCCTTAAAAAAGTCAATAATTGGTGAATATTTTTCTTCTTGGGAACAAAGGCAGCTTTGACTGTTCCAGCACCGAAATCTCTGTGGGTGCTGAGGGTGCTGAGGAAGTCATGTCAGTTCTGATAATTTTGTAGGTGCCAAGTCAGTTATACCTTTCCATGCAGAAGAACACTTTGGCACTGAAGGCATTCTAGAAACCTTCTTGGATAGTTCTGAGGTACTTAGAAGCAAAGAAGGTCTTTTCTTACTAGTGGAAGAAGAGGAGGATGACGAAGTGCTGGCTTCAGTTCTAGACCCAGAAATGGCCTCTTCAAAATAAGATTTCAGAAGTCCCTTAAGTATTAATTTGTGCTTATGTTCAATAAGTATACAGGTAGAAAAAATGTGACAAATTGAGCAGCTTTCTTGTAACTGGACTTTCCCCAAACAATAAACAGAAAGTGTATGCCCATCAGAATTAGGCATTTTACCCTGGCATTTCTGACACCTTTTAAATCCGGAGATGCCTTTAGAGGATTTAACTGGAGAAACTTGTTTTTCAGCCATAATGTAAACAGTCTCACACATGCAGTTTGGCAGAAAAAGATATAGAAACAGTTTTTTTTTAAGATAAGAAAGAAGGTAGGAAATACCAACAATGGCAAGTATAATATACCTTAAAAAGGTAAGAGATGTACCAACAATGGTACTTGAAGAAACTACCAATGGTAGTATAGAAAACTGGAAAAATACACAGACACGCTAAGGAGACGCTAAAAGAAGAGGAGCAGGTAGACAGTAAGAGAGCTATTAGGAAGAGAAATAGAGAAATATCCAAAAAGAGATTTTAAATAGGAAAAAACTTACTTAACAATAAGCCAAGGCTCGGGAGAAGCTTGGACGTATCTGACAGATGAAGCAGCAAACGAGATCTGAGGTAATTTTGAGAGGAGCATAATGGGAAGAGCCTAGCTCGAGAGTTTGGAAGGTGCAAGCTGAAGTAAATGGCTGAGTTGGTTCTGAGGCTCGGAACTGAGCTCACAGTCAAGGACTGAGTGAAGATTGACAACATCAGATGAATCATTTTAACAGCACAATTAACATATAAACAAGTCTGTAGATAAAAATAAAAATAAATTTCAACCAATTAAAACAGATAAATGCAGTCCAGGTTTAGGCTCCAGTCAGAAATGTTCTTAACCTATACAGAGTCCTCAAATAGCCACACCAGATGTTTCAGTTCAACAAACCGTTGTAGCACCAAAAGATGCACTTGCAGTTCACTGCGCTAAAAACACAGAAATACTACAGTGATGTTTCCCATTACATTTATATACATGGACAATTCATTAGGCAGCTAACTTCAGAGTAACACCTTCGCCAGGGCATATATTGCTTTATAGTCAAGCAGGTTGGATATGGAACCAGGTAGATAAAATGCTTTGACATACAGTTCACTATGGGCAAAAGGAACAAATGGCAGGACTCATGAAGCAGATGCCTCTCACCTATTTTGTGTAGCAGCTTGGTGAGTTTTGCAATGTCATTCTTCAAGGAGCTCTTCATACTCCTTACTGCATTACTGGCTGTACTCATGTCTGCTGTCACCTATAAAACACATTAAACACATCTGTCTGAAATGCACATATTCATCCACAGCATACTGTACTCATGTACATGTGAAACACACAAAAAAACAAAGCATTTTATTTTTTATATATTTGGCATGCACATATTCATGCATAGCATATAAACTGTATCTGATCCTGGACCCTAAAATAGTAAAGACGTAAAGAAGTGAAACAGCAACTGCTATTTCTGTTTAAGAAACTTTCCCATCTGATATGTCAGTTCTTTGCTTCATTGATATTTACATTTCCAGAAGAACAGTATTCTCCTTTTTCAGTGTTGAGTTGCTAGTCTTTGCTATCTCTGTGATTAATGGCTTAAACAGAGGAGGAAGGGGAAGTTGCATGCTGGGTAAACTTTATTACCATAGAGAAGAAGATGGAAAATGCCAAAGATACCTTACAATAACTTTCAGATAACACAAGGATGGCACCTCCTCCTGCTTTTATAAAAAAGTAAAACATTGCAGATGCTTGGCTCAAGTATGGATCCCAAAATGGTGCCTTCTGTGTGTTCATGGTGGCTTACTAGACTTCAAAAACCCAGTATATGAGGGAAATGGATGCAGTATATTGGTTAGAACACTAACCTAAACACTTGATGGAACAGGAAATGTTCAAACTAACTGTAGAAATCTCTTGTTTCCAGACTTTGCATCCCCACCTCACTGCACAGCCACCATAACACATACTCCATGCAACCAGTTGCTTCATTTGTTTTTCCTATAAAAGCAACAGTCAGACCCAATTGTTTCCTGCAAAGGGTGAGAGTCCATACAGTCCTTCCTCAGAGCAACAGCCTCAGCAATCTATTTCTGCCCCCAATAAATGAGAAATGAGAGTCAGATGTTAGGGGAGTAAGGCTGGTCATGATTATGTAGCCCCCCCCCCCCCTCATCCTGACAATTAACCCCTCTCCATGGTGGCCAATGTCTTCAGTAAACATCACTGCTCTTGGAAATCCCATGTTCTTTCTCACACATGTGCATCCTTTCCTGGCTTCTAGGTTTACATGCAGCAAGTTAAGACACTGGCACCACAGCTGCTTCAGTAATCCATCAACACTCCTGCTGGGATAAGCAGTGCAGTGGATCAGACTGTCACCGTTTCCTCAGGATAGATGTGCCAAGTTTGCCTGCTCATGTCCCATCTCCCTGCCCCAGTCCTTCCAGAGCCCAAACTTCTAATTAAATATGGATCATACAGGTCATAGTGAGTTTTATCCCTCTACACCACAAGGCTTGGGTCCATCTTCTTATGAATTTTGTGACCTATATTAACTTAGTTAACCTACTCATACTGTCTGTACTCAAGCATGCTCTGTTTATCTGAACATAACTCATCATACAATAAGCAAACAAAGTTGAAAATATAAAATACAGCTATGTCATCAAAATTTGCAAGCTAAACTTGACTGGCTGGCTGAATTCCACAGAATGGTCACCATCCACGCTAACACTAAAGCACTTCATAAATGAAGCCAAAGGCAAGCAGCCTTGCATGACAAAATCTAGAGTTACACAGAATGGTCACTACAATTGTCGCTTTCCTGTTGCTCACAGATGAATTCTTCTTGTCTGTGTATTTTAGAGTGGGATACTAAAATACATAAGATTTGTCTCTGAAGTTACTTTTTCTGAGCACTGTTCATACTTGTGTCATTGGGTCCTTTGTACATGGCTTGCACTAATTTTCCAGTGTTTCTGGGATTTTGAAACACCATAGGGCTGCCCAAATCAGCTTTTTGGGAGCTTGTCATATACTTTCCCTAAGGAATGCCAGTTGGGTTCTTTTTCTCATGTCTAGCTTATTTTTAATTACCTGTCTCACTACAAATATTAGGTCTGCTGTTCTGCATCCTGATCTGAGTCCAAACTGTTCATCGCCCATCTTACTTTTTATTACTCTATGTATTTGTCAATCACCCTTCTCCAGAGCTTTCATGCAGTGTAATATGGGGTTTGATGCCTCTATACAGCCCACAGTTGTGAATGTCCTTTTTGTTCTTGTGCACTGGTATCAGTATGCTTATTCACCAGTCATCTGGGATACACCTTTCTTTCTCTGTAATACCATGAGTACCCTCAGAAGCAATTTCTTCACTAATTCATGCAACATCTTGACCCTATGTGCTGTAATCTCATTTGAGCCTGCTGCTTTCCTTGACTATGTTTTCCTTAGTGCTTTTCTTACATTTTCTAGAGTGAAGTCCACTTCTTCTGCCATTGTAGGCTGTGTCTAGGGCATACTGCTTCTTAGAGATTTTCCTCCTTCAGAAGCTGCTGGAAGTAATCCTTCCATCTGCCTTTGATGTCCTGTGGACTGGAGAGAAGGTTATTGGTGTCATCACCCATGAAGGCTGTCTAAAGACTATCTTCATCTTTCTGTCTTTGCCTTGCTACCTGATAGTTTCTTTGTGCCATCTACTGAGTCACCTTCCAGAAGCTGGCAGAATGCCTTTGATGCCTTGTTCTTTCTGCTTGCAACTGTCCTGTTAGCCAACCAGTATTCTTTCTCAGTCTTGTCTGTCTTTTCTATCTCCTACTTTTTCCTGCACTCCTCCTTTCTTTTGATGATTTCTGGACTTCTGCATTTCACCACCTGCCTTATTTAATCATTTATTACTGCATTCTTTCTATAAACAGTGTCACTTGTAATTTTCTGCATAGACTGATAGCTTAAACTGTAGTAGAAATACAGTAGTGAGAGTTTTTTTTTTCTGGTACAGGATTTGTGCTTCAGTGCTTTTACATTTATTGATATTTCAGTTTTGCTCCTACAGTTTTATATTCTGCTTGTCAGCTGCTTCAAGTTGCATTCCCACCCATGCTGTTTCATGGAAGACTTGGATAAGTGTGGAAAGCTCTGAAGTGTGAGTAACAAGTTTTTCATGAAAAAGGAAAGAGAAAAATACTTAAATTCTTCTTCAATATGTAAGTTGTACTTGTAGTGACCTGTGTGATGATACTTTTTTACTTTTCTACGTTTCTCATGTTTTAGCCAAAAAAAAGTTATCTGTTTGCATTTCTTAGTTTGTTCTGGCACCTTAGTCTTGTATCTAAATTTGCAGTTGTAGGAAGCTTGTGTTTTTACAACACACTGCACTTCTATCCAAAAAACAGCAGTGGAAAATGAAGCCAAAGCCAGATTTAATTTATTGTTAAAGAGACGTAAACGCTTTCACAGTGTGGATACTGCTTCTTCTGACATACAAACTAAAATAAGTAAACCATACTTTACAGAGACTAAAAGGTCATAAACCCCTCCAATTAGTAACAATTAAAATTCTAATTTAAAGGAACACACACTGTTTCATGCTTTCAAAACACAGTTAAATGCAAGTATCAAAAGAAGAAATATATATATATATATAAAAATTACAAAGAATATATATATATATATATATATATATATATATATATATATATATATATATGCAGAAACTATCCAATAAATATGTCAAGATACATCATAAAAATATACAAAAAATACACAATGTGAAGCATTCGTTAGACATAAATAATAATAAAAAAAGAATGCTAGAAATACATATTGCAATCCATATAATATATAACTCTATCTAAAAAGTGGTCTAGATTTAAGGAAGGGTTTAAAGGGGACTTTATCATTCAATCCTTTGCCATAGTCCGCTCTAAGGTGCACTATCCATCTTATCTCACTAGTTTCTGTTTTATTCCTTACATCTTCTAACCTCCAATCCTGAAATATTCTGCCAATGTCCGAAAACTTAAATCAATGGGTAGGATCAGTATCAAGTACATGTTTAACAAGAGGACTACTCACCATACTAGTCCTAACATAATAAACATGTTCACGTATCCTATCCCTAAACCTTCTATATGTCTTGCCTACATAGAAGGAGCAACACACAACACAATAAGCCAAATAAACAATGTGTTCAGTCTCACTGTTAGCATCAACTCTAAAGAAGAACTCCCTTATAAATCAGGGTGATAAAACTTACCAGAAGTGTCAATACAGGCACATACATTACATCTGGAACACAACAAAGTTGCCTTTGTACTGCTCATATTGGCACCATCTTGAACTGTCTTGGGATAACACAACAATCTTTTGAGGGATTTTATATTTTTGTAAACAAAACTGGGACAGGATCCAACAATTCTGTTAATGTTCCCATCGGCAGTGAGAATAGGCCAGAATTTCTGGAGAATATAAAGAACAGGTCTGACATTACTGGAAAAAAGAACAAGCATCCTACTGGCTACACCTCTATAGCTAGATGTTCCCTCCTTCCTCTCAGTAGCTAAGTTATTCAAAAAGTATGGTTTTGCAACATTTGACCTCATACCTTTGACCTCTGATGAAATATTGCGGACCCTTGCATGGTCATATCTTCTATTCATGAACATGACATTTAAATCTATCAATTCCTTCTTAAACACTTCATCATTCACACAATGTCTGGAAACCCTCATGCATTGCCCCTTCAGCACATTATCAAAAATATGTATCGGGTGCATGCTTGTACGGTGTAATAAATTGTTAACACTACAGTCCTTCCTGTATATCATAGTGCTGACTTTACCCTTATCATCTTTACTTAGTCTAATATCCAAAAAAAATAAATCACATATGGGGGATAGTTCATAGTGAACTTTAAAAAAATCAGTAGTGTGATTAATGGAGTAATAAAAAAGTTTTAAGTTCTTCTAACGTGCCACCCCAAATCAAAAATAAATCATCGACAAAATGTCAATAGAAGCCTATAGATTCCTTAAAAGGGCCATTGACCAGGGCATTTTCTTCCCAAGCTGTCATGACAATGTTGGCGCAGATACTGGCACTAATGCCCATAGCTATGCCACCCTTTTGTAGGTAAATATCATGCTGAAACATGAAAATATTGTTTTCTAAAACTACTTCCATGAACAAACAAATTAAATCTATTAATTTATTGTAAAAATCACTGTGGTTTCTCAAGTATTGTAATAGTAGTACCCCTTGTTGATTCAGTATACAAGTGAACAGGAACTGCACATCCATGGTAACAAAAAAAAAAATTAGAATTCTATATCCGGGTATCCAAAAACATATATAAGAGCTCAAGAAACTGTTTAGAGTCCCTCAAAACTACATCGTTCCTGTCCAACAAAGGTCTTAAATACTTTTCCAAAAATATTGAAAAAGAGTCAGTGCACCAATTCCTCCCAGAGACTATAGATCTCATGGGAGGATTCCTCAGGTCCTTGTGCACCTTTGGCAGTCCCTGTATACTAGGTATCAGGGGATCTGTAATCTTCAAATATTCATACATAGAGTATTCAATAGCACAAGACATTAAACATTCATCAAGTGTGCTGTGTACACAATTAATAATTCTATAAACTGTTTCATAAGTAATCTTAGTATAAACTTTCTTATCATTTTCTTGGTATTAAAATAACAGTTAGTGTCCATGACCACTAAGGAGCCTCCTTTATCAGCTGGATGAAGTACTATAGAAACATCTTTCTGTAGACTAGTCAGAGCTTGAAATTCAGCTCTATTTAAATTTCTAAAACTTTTAAAACTGCAAGGACTACCAGTAGACCTATCTATAGCTGGTTGGATGACATTAAAAACCTTGTACAGCTGATCAATATAACGTCTCTCAAAATCAGACAAATCCGGATGGTTCAACGGCACAAAAGCACTGGGTTTTAGAGTATCTTGTCTTGCATAGAGATAGAAATGACTTTGCAATTGGGCATGTCTTTGCCTGGCCGAAAGTTACCCCATCCGCCAATCAGCATGTCTTAGAATGAGATAGCACCTGCAAGGGGATGTACTTCCACTCCAGGGCTACAAGCACCAACTGACATCACTACCGGTGAATTGGCACGGAGTGCAGGTAATAGCAAAGTGAATCTCCTTGGAGCCAGGAGGAAAACTATGCCAACTCAGGCCAATGTCTCTCAGTCTACTATGTCTATACAGGATATCCCTACTTCACAACTCCATTCACTGAGTGGCGCACAGCGAAGGGGGGAGCCCGCACAGATCCCGGAGACTACCGCCCCATTAGCCTGGCGAGCCTGGTCTGCAGTGCTATGGAACATATCATCATGGAACTTATGGACAGTGACATTGGTAATCTCCAAGCTCGGGACCCAACCCAGTTCGGGTTTGTAAAAGGCAGATCATGTCTCCTAAACCTGATAGACTTCTTTGAAGCAGTCACCAAAGCCATAGATGAGGGTAAGGTGGTTCACACAGCCTATCTAGATCTCGCCAAGGCTTTCGACACTATCCCCCACTCTGGAATTATAGATAAACTCACTAAACTAGGTATAAATCCCTATGTCACAATATGGGTTACCAACTGGCACACTGACAGAACCCACACTGTGAAAGTAGCAGACTCCAAATCCAACTTCAGACCAGTGACAAGGGGAGCACCACAGGGTTCAGTCCTGGGTCCTCTCCTGTTTGGTATCTACTTCTCTGAAGTACAGGCTAACACAGAAGGTCTTTGGCTAATGAAGTTCGCAGATGACTGCAAACTAGGAGCCATAATCAAAACTCCAAAAGATGTGGGCATCCTACAAAAGGGCCTCACTGAGACAGATGCCTGGTGTCAAAGCCGTGGCCTCAAGCTCAATGCCAAAAAGTGCATTGTCATCCCTTTTGGTAAAAACTCTGTACCCATGAACTACCACATAGGCGGTAGTCTACTTAACACCAAAAGTGTTATAAGAGACATTGGGACACAGGTGGACAGTAGTCTCTCCTTTGATAATCACATCACCACAGTAGTCAGGAAATCCTTCTACGTGGCACACCTCATCTCAAAAGGTTTTTCATCCAGGAAAAAAGAGGTCATTGTTCCCCTCTACTTGTTACTCATTAGACCCATTATAGAGTACAATGCCCCTTTTGGTATGTACCTCACAAGACATCTACAACTGGAAAGGCCACAGAAATACCTCACAAAGAGGATTACTGGCCTCAAACAAATGCCCTACGCAGACCGTCTAAAAAAACTGCAGCTTTACTCTGTCGCATATCTCCTACTCAGAGGCGATCTCTGCCTAACACACAAAGTTATGTCAAACCCAGAGCTTTTAGACATGCTCCACTAAAAGAAATCCCAGTCCCTATGAGCTACACGCTCTAGGGACCTAAACCTTGTCACCACAATAAACAGAACATGCTGGAGGGATAGATTCCTGTCCCAGAGACTTCCCATACTCTGGAACAAACTACCTATCTATATCAAATAAAGCTCCTCATTAGCACTCTTCCAAGAAAAATCTTGATGATTGGATGGGAGATAGGAAATTCACCCCGGGGATCACTTCTGTGGCTCTGCTCGACAGTGGCACAGGAAAATAATTTTCTTGGGTGGCGAAAGCCAGGGTACCTTTTGGCTAGGTTTATATAGGCACTAGGGCCAATAGCCTAGTACCTACCTATGAACCTATAAACCTGAGTGCATCTCTACTGGAATGGGTGATTCCTGTTAATTCAGCTATGAACACATAGGCACATTCTTTTCCATCATTTCCACTTCCAGTCTCAATAGACAAGAGCACCCCATGGTCCAGATCGAGGATACGACCAGGAAGAAAAGGAAACATGACTTAAGAGGTGACCAATGGGCATACATTGAAGAAAATATGGAATAGTCAAGGGAAACATCAGTTCTGAATCTTTTGCAAAGGCAGTTAACCGAAGCAGAAGTGAGTGTGTTAGAAAAGGGATTGTCCTTCATTCCAGCTAAAAGAGCTGAGGTAACTGACTTTGTATTAGACTTGAAATGTTATATAAGAACTGTTATGTTGCAGCTAATGTATAACAATACTAATGCTGATATGCAAGACAAGATATTGGAAAAACCCAGTGCTTTTGTGCCTTTGAACCATCCAGTTGTGTCTGTTTTTGAGAGACTTTATGTTGATGAGTTGTACAAAGTTTTTAATGTCATCCAACCGGCTATAGATAGGTCTACTGGTAGTCCTAGCAATTTTAAAGTTTTAGAAATTTAAATAGAGCTGAATTTCAAGCTCTGACTAGTCTACAAAAAGATGTTTCTATAGTACTCTGTCCAGCTGATAAAAGGGGCTCCTTAGTGGTCATGGACACTGACTACGATTTTAATACCATGAAAATGATGTTGAATGATGAGAAAGTTTATAGTAAGACTACTTATGAAACTGTTTATAGAATGATTAATAGAGTGCACAGCACACGATGAATGTTTAATGGCTTGTGCTATTGAATACTCTATGTATGAATATTTAAAGATTACAGATCCCCTGATATACATATATACTATACAGGGACTGCAAAAGGTGCACAAGGACCTGAGGAATCCTCCCATGAGACCTATAGTCTCTGGGAGGAATTAGTGCACTGACTCTTTTTCCTTCCTTTTGGAAAAGTATTTAAGACCTTTGTTAGATAGGAACGATCTAGTTTTAAGGTACTCTAAACAGTTTCTTGACCACTTACATATGTTTTTGGATACCAGGATATGCAATTCTAAGTTTTTATTTATTACCATGGATGTGCAGTCCCTGTTCACGTGTATACCGAATCAACAAGGGGTACTACTATTACAACAATACTTGAGAACCCACAGTGATTTTGACAATAAATTAATAGATTTAATTTGTTTGTTCATGGAAGTTGTTTTTAGAAAACAATATTTTCATGTTTCAGCATATTTACCTACAAAAGGATGGCATAGCTGTGGACACTAGTTGTGCCAATAGATACCCCAACATTGTGATGGCAGCTTGGGAAGAAGATGCCCTGGTCAATGGCCCTTTTAAGAAGTCTATAGGCTTCTATCGACATTTTGTCGATGATTTCTTTTTGATTTGGGATGGTAAGTTAGAAGAACTTAAACTTTTTTTATCACTCCATTAATCACACTACTGATTTTTTAAAAGTTCATTTTGAACAATTCCCCATATGTGATTGATTTTTTGGATATTACACTAAATAAAGATGATAAGGGTAAAGTCAGCACTATGATATACAGGAAGGACTATAGTGTTAATTTATTACACCGTGAAAGCATGGACCCGACACATATTTTTGATAATGTGGTGAAGGGGCAATAGATTAAGGTTTCCAGACTTTGTGTGAATGATGAAGTGTTTAAGAAGGAATTGATAGATTTAAATGCCAAGTTCATGAATAGAGGATATGACCATGCAAGGGTCCGCAATATTTCGGCACAGGTTGAAGGTATGAGGTCAAATGTTGCGAAACCATACTTTTTGAATAACTTGGCTACTGAGAAGAAGAAGGGAACATCTAGATATAGAGGTGCAGGCAGTAGGATGCCTGTTTTTTTTTCCAGTAATGTGAGACCTATTCTTGACATTTACAGGAAATTCTGGCCTATTCTCACTGCCGATGAGAACATTAGCAAAATTGTTGGATCCCGTCCCAGTTTTGTTTACAAAAATATGTAAGTTTTATCACCCTGATTTATAAGGGAGTTTTTCTTTAGAGTTGATGCTAACAGTGAGACTGAACACAGTGTTTATTTGGCTTACTGTGTTGTGTATTGCTCCTAGTATGTAGGAAAGACAGAAAGAAGGTTTAGGGATAGGATACGTGAGCATCTTTATTATGTTAGGACTAGTATGGTGAGTAGTCCTCTTGTTAAATATGTACTTGATACTGATCCCACCCATCGATTTAAGTTTTTGACCATTGACAGATATTTCAGGATGGGAGGTTAGGAGATGCAAGGAATAAAACAGAAAGTCCCCTTGAAAACCTTGCTTAAAGCTAGGCCGCTTTTTAGATAGAGTTATGTTATATGGATTTCAATATCTATTTTTAGCATTCTTTTTTATTATTATTTATGTCTAACGAATGCTTCACGGTGTGTGTTTTTTGTATATTTTTATGTTGTATCTTGGCATATTTATTGGATAGTTTCTGCATCCCCATATATTCTTTACAATTTATATATATATATATATATATATATATATATATATATATATATATGTTTCATCTTTTGATGCTTGCATTTTAACTGTGTTTTGAAAGCTTGAAACAGTATATGTTCCTTTAAATGTGAAATTTAATTGATACTAATTGGTTTTAGCTGTCTTAATTACTAGGGAGGGGTTTATGACCTTTTAGCCTATATAAAGTATGGTTTACTTATTTTAGTTTGTACATCTGAGGAAGCAGTATCCACACTGCAAAAGCGCTTATGTCTGCTCAACAATAAATTAAATCTGGCTTTGCCTTCATTTTGCAGTGTTGTGTTTTGGATTTTTAGCATTATTTTGGTTCACAGCAGAGCATTCATCTGGTTCTTTTTGGATATACTGCACTTCTATCTGTACAAGTCGAATTACATGTAAATGCTAGCTGTTTGCATTTTAAACCTTGCTGGGTCTTAGCCTTATTTCATTCACAGTTGTGGCAGGACTATGAGCTACTGTTAAGACTGTACCTTATTTATTCATTTATTATTGTATTTTTCCATAACAGTGTTACTGTTAAATTTCTGTATAGTCTGGTGCCTTAAACTGTATTAGAATTATTATTTTTTCTGCTCCAGGATTTGTGCTGCAATGCTTTTACAGTTGTTGGTATTTCAGTTTTGTTCTTACAGTTGTATATTCTGTTTAATGCTGCATTCTAATGCCTTCTGTTTCCCTGTTCTTTGTGTCTGCCTCATCCCTCACAGAGTCATTAACTTAAAGCTTCTGAAATTCTAACCTGCCTGGGGTCATTGACCTGCAGCTCAGAGTGCTTTTTTCCCCCTCTGTTTTTGTGTCTGCACACCCCCCCCCACTGAAACAGTAAGCTAAAGTTTCTGAAAGATCCCCTTTACCTAGCCTTCTTCTTCCTCTGAATTTTTTCCAAATCCTCCTACCCTTGTGGTTTTATAAGGCTGTAGCTGTGGCCTCTGCTCCTTATGAAATCCCTAGACATTCCCTGACCTCTTTCAGTGCTATTGTCTGTTGTATAACCTATTTACGTACTCTTCCCACCAATTGTTTTCCACAGATCCATGATTCTGAGACTGCACCCAGCAAGTATTGTTCTTGAGTATACGTCCATTATTCCAATTTGTCCCTTGCTCATTTTCCCAGCGCTTACCAAAGCTTGGCAACCTAGCATACCTCTCAATCTCTAAGACTGAGAAATCTGGACAAAGCCATATATATAATGGGATACATAAGCCCCAAAATAGGGACAATTTTAAAATATTGTTCCTACAAACATAGAAAGTTGATAGAATAAAAGGTTTTGCATTACCATGAATTTGAGTGGTATGAAGTCTGTAACTCAAACATCTTTCATTTTCTGACTTCAGTCCTCAATGATTTGCCAGTCATTTGCCAGAAATCCAAAATTTTATGAGGAGCAGACCAAAAATATCAGGCAAAAATCTGGATATTCTGTGAAAATCAGTACAGTTAAGAGGTATGTACCTAGCTGGTATTCCAGAAGTGTTTTACTTGTATCCAGTGTCATTCAGGCAAAGCTAAGTAATTTTGTTTACTAAATCACACCTGCTTAAGTTATTTTGAGTGATCACTACTGTTTCCTGCTTTTATTCATGCATTTCACTGCATTTTGTCCTCTTACTGTTATTGCTGCGAGACTGTCTTGAAATCACTTTCAGCAAGGGATTTCCAGCTAGTTGTTTAACTGATTTGTGGTAGCATTGCATTTGTGGATCTCTTCTACTGAGTTTTTGCATTAGGAGGACTGTGTTTATTCACATTGTGGTAGAAGGTGTTTGCCAGGTCCTTCTGAGATGGGAAATACACAAAAGGGCTCATAGTGTAGTCATTTTATTGGTCAGAGGAATCATTAGTTATTTTTCTGTGCTGCACACTTCACGGTAGCAGTGAGCAGTGCCCTGTACAGTAACAAACACCTAGAAAACAAATTTTCCCTACAGAACAGTCCATAAAAATGTATCCTGTAAATCAGTAAATAAAGAGCAAATACATTGTACTCCAACCAGCTTAGAGCACCTAATTTGGCGTCAAGTGGCAATACCTATAGATTAGGGAGAAAGGTAGAATTTAATATTGTGTAAACATTAATGTTAGTAAAATTTAGTACCATTTAGTATAATATGCCCCAATAAACCATCCTTATTAAACTACACCAACAAAGTAAAATTAATAGCCTTCTAACCCCAATACATCACCTTCTACTAGCTCATCAAAGACAGAACAGCATGGATATACAATTTCCTAACTTCTCTGTATCCAGCTATGGGCATCTTGAGACCATACCTCTCAATTTCTTACCACAACAAATCTGGACATAGTCTGACATAATGGGAGGACAGAGACCCAAAAATAAGGAATTTAAATATTGCTCTTATAAACTTCGAAAGTAGCTACAGTAATGGAATTCGTGTCAGCCTGCATTTTCTGAAGGATATGAAGTCTAAAACTCAAATGCAAGGCATAATATAGTGACTTCAAACCTTAGATCATTCCAGTGATTTGTCAGAAAAAAACAAAAATTTTCCGAAGAACTGACCAAAACTATGATGCAAAAATCTGGACAGTCTGCGAAAATTTGGAGAGTTGAGAGGAATGCTCGAGGCAATGTAGCAGTTGTATCATTGTTTACCGACAACCACTTAATCCTTAAGGAAACCAGCACAGTATGCAAAAGGTGTACTTACATGATGACACTGGAAGCTAAACTCTAAGATACAAGACCTGAGATGTACCTCTGTGGACTATATGAAGAGATGCATTATGGAGCTCTCAGACTATGTGTTTCAGGCTGATATGACCCTAGCATTGAGCAGTATACTACCATCATTGAAGATGATGCCACAATATGAGCAAAAATTATTGACTTTAACAACTGGCTGCTTTTCTGGTGTCATTCTAAGGGGATCCAATATTTGTCAGCTTGAAAAGACATAGGTTCATAGGTTCATACTAGGCTATCTGCCCTAGGGCATTTATAAGCCTAGCCAGAGTGTGTTTGGCTTTCGCCATCCATTTTAAATGAATTTTGCTATGCCCTTTTTCAAGGTTAGTATACTGTGCCTCTGTCTAACAGTGACACAGAAGTGATACCCGGGGTAAACCTACAATCTCCCATCCACTCATCAAGATTCCTCTTGAAGAGAGTCAATGAGGGACTCTGCCTAACCTGGACTGGGATTTTATTCCAGAGTGAAGGGAGCCTCTGGGTTATGAATCTGTCCCTCCAGCATGTCCCCTCCAGCATGTCCTATTTATTTCAGTGCTGAGGTTCAAGTCTCTCGAGCGTGTAGCTCGATGGGATTAGGATTTTCTGTGGTGCAGCATGTCCATTAATTCCGGGTTGGACATGGCTTTATACGTCAGGCACAGATCGCCTCTGAGCAGGCGGTATGCCACTGAGTAGAGCTGAAGTTTCTTTAACCGGGCAGCATATGGCATCTGTTTGAGCCCTTTGATCCTCTTGGTGAGGTACTTTTGGGGTCTTTCCAGTTGCTGCAGGTGTCTGGTAAGGTACATCCCAAAAGGGGCATTGTACTCAATTATGGGCCTGATGAGGGATGAGTAAAGAGGCACGATGACCTCCCCTGATCTAGATGTGAATCCCTTCATGATTAGGTGGGCTATATAAAATGTTTTTCTAACCACTTTGGCCATGTGGTTGTCAAATGAGAGATTGCTATCAACTTGGGTCCCCAGGTCCCTAATTACTTCTTCTGTACTTAATGGATTACCACCTATGTGGTAATTTGTGGGCACTTTGTTTTTGCCAAAGGGGATGACTATACACTTTTTGGCGTTTAGCTTGAGGCCATGGCTCTGGCACCAGTTGTCTGTTTCTATGAGGCCCTTTTGGAGGATGCTTGTGTCGGTTGGAGAGTCGATTATGGTGCCCAGTTTGCAGTCATCTGCGAACTTGGTCAGCCACAGTCCTTCCGTGTTGGCCTGTACCTCTGAGAAATATATACCGAACAAGAGAGGTCCCAGGACTGAGCCTTGTGGGACTCCACTTGTAACTGGTTTGGAGTCTGACATGGATCCAGCAATTCTAACCATGTGGATTCTGTCCTTGAGCCAGTTTGCAACCCATCTAGTGACATAGGGGTTTATATTTAAGCTGGTGAGCTTATCTATAATGCCCGAGTGGGGTATTGTATCGAAGGCTTTTGTGAGGTCCAGTAGGCTGTGTGGACCACCTTCCCCTCATCAATGGCCTTGGTGACTGTTTCAAAGAAATCGACCAGGTTTAAGAGGCAGGATCTGCCCTTAACAAAGATGAACTGGGTAGGATCCAGTGTCTGTAGGTCCCCAATATCTTTATTTATGAGGTCCATGATGATCCTTTCCATAGCTTTGCAGACCAAGCTAGTCAGGCTTATGGGGGGATAGTTTCCAGGATCCGTTGAGGCACCACCTTTGTGGAGAGGGCCCACTGTTGCTGTACACCACTCTTTGGGTACATATCCTGCAGTAAGGCTGAGATTGAACAGTAGTTTTATGTTTGGGTTTAGCTCTTCTTGGAGTTCATGTAGGACGCAGCCCGGGACACCGTCTGGTCCCATTGATGCTGTGTTTTTTGCTTTGGAGAGGGTGGCTCTTACCTGAGCATCTGAGATGTCAGGGGGGCAGCACTCTGCTGGGATAGATATTTGCCCTTTTGGTGGGAGAAATTTGCGCTGAACCTGTCAGCTAGGATGTTGGCAATGTCTGTGGGTTTGGTGTATTTTTTGTCATTTTGGACTAATTCTGAGCATATCTGAGAATTCCCGCCCAGGTTCCTAACATAACTAAAGAAAGCCTTGTGATTATCCTTAGTGTCCTGTGCAATTTTTCTCTTGAGGCTGGCCTTAGATGATTTTAGGAGTGCCCGCAGTTTTTTGCTAATACTGATCAGAGATGCCTTCCCTTTTTGGGATTTTGCTCTATCATGTAGTAGCTTCCTCCTTCTATTGTATAGTTTGTTTATGGCTGGGGTCCACCAGACAGGACGTCTGCCTTTGGAGGATTGGGTCTTGGTTTTATTTGGTATTGCATGATCCATGCATTCCTGAAGGTGTTCATAGAATGTGTTTATAAAGGATTCTGCGGTCTGGGCCATATTTCCCACAGGCCCGGGGGCTTTGAAGGATTCCACCTCGGTTTTGAGGAGTCTGAAATTTGCTTTAGAGAAGTTTTTCACTGTGGTTTTCTGGGCAGGGGGTAGGGTCGGGGTCGGGATCGGGATGTGAATATCCAGCGAGATTAGTTTATTGTCTGATCTTACCAGTGAGGGATACACTTCTGGTCTGGAGCATAGAGTCCCCATGTTGGTGATGATCAGGTCCAGTATGTTTTCCCCTCTTGTGGGAGTGGTAACAAGTTGTTCCATAGCATTTGAGTTTATAAATTCTAGGAACCTTTGGGCTAGGATGTTGGAGCTAGAGTAATGCTCCCAGTCTATGTTTGGGTAGTTGAAGTCGCCCAATATAATGGTGTTTGGAGAGACCTTCATATTTTCCAGTGTTCTCAGGAAGGCCGAGTGGGGTTCCTGGGTTTGGGAGGGTGGTCTGTAGGGGGCTATAAACTGGAAGGCAGTTTTACCCACTGTTAGTTGCACATGGATAGTCTCTGATGCTTGGTGCTGTGCTACCAACCTGAAGGTGTGGGTATCTTTGACGAATATTGATACTCCCCCTCCTTTTGTGGTTCCGTCCAGGTTTTGGGGCCGAAAAGCACGGTATGAGGTATAACCTGGTAGTGCTGGGGTGCTCTCGGGAGCCTTGAACCAGGTTTCTGTTACTGCACAGATATCAATGTTCTCCATGCTAAGGAGAGTTTCGAGTGCGTGCACCTTGAGGTTTAAACTTCTGGCATTGAGTAGCATTACTCTTAGTTTCTTATCCCTTGTGATACCTATGGAGGTGGGTTTGTCTTTTGAGCCTTGCCTAAAAAAGGCACTATGGGGGTAGCAAGAGCCTTTTTCTAATATCCGAAAGCCCAGGGGTAACAGGTACAAGCCGTCCCTAGTGAAGCATCGTGGCTTGTCGAGCATGTCATCCCGGGCTGACAGGCATTGGATCCCCTTTGAATGACACCAATACTTGAGCCAATTGTTGAAATTGATCATCTTGTATTCATATTGTGGCATCATTCTTGGTGAGGGTAAGATGCTACTCAAGGTCAGGGTCATACCGGCCTTGGCTACATGCTCAGAGAGCTCCTCTATGTCTCTTTTCATGTAGTCCAGGGAGGTACGTCTCATGTCATTCACACCAGCATGGACAATGACTGAGTCATATTTGTACTTGCCTTGGAGTGACCTGAGTGCTTGTGTTATGTGGCGGATCCTAGCGCCTGACAGGCAGCTCACCGTGACCTTCTCCTTGTTCAGCCTGGTGAGCGGGACGTCAGTGTGCCTGACGATAGAGTCACCTATTACAAGTGTATCAGACGTGTTGTTTAGCCTTAAGGGCTGTGACTGCTCGGCACACTGGCTTTGTAAGCTATGTGTTGCACGTGTTTTGTTTTGGGGTAGCGGTTGCTTGGGTGTCTGCTTTGGAGGTCTCTGCTGCTTAGGCAAATTTTTATTTAGAGCCTCCGAGTATGTTTTTGTGTGTTTATGTGTTTGGTTTGCTGTCGTGGTAGGTCTATGTGAGACTGGAATTGTAGTGAGTGTGGTTTCCTTCTCCGCCTGACTGGTTACACCAGTACTGAGTGGAGAGAGCTTAGCCTCCAGTTTGGCTATATGGTTGCATCTCTCACATGTGTTGGAATTTGTTGGGAGGAGGAGAGGGTTGTCTGTGTACATGAGGCAGTTGTAACATTGCCTCAAGATTCCCAGATTCACCAGCTGGACTGGAGAGGAGATTGACAACTGACCTTTGGACATGCTAGAATAGTAATGGGAATTCCTTTATAATTGAAAAAAGGGCCAATGGGGAACAAGGTACTCAAGGGGAGTTTGTGAGGGTGTAGTGCTTTTAATTTTTTAGTGCTGACTTATATAATTGCTTTAGTGAGCAAGTGCCAGGTAACTTAAATGCAATGTGTTACAGGTAACTTAAATGCAAAAACGACAAACAGTAACTTTTTTTCAAGTGAAACAAGGAAATAAGTACAGTAAGCAATGCAGATATCACTAGGGATCCACAGAAGCGCTGAAAAGCCGCGTTTTAGGTGGAATTAGCGTTTCAGGGAAATAACAAGTAAACAAACAACAAGCATACAAACAAAGCTAGATTCAGCAGGCCTGGATCTAGTCTATGCTACAGCAAACAATGTGTACCAATTTCAGTAAGAAACAGTTCAAATACGCAGGCACTATAAGCCTTTAACCAGAAATTCCCAGCTCAGAAGGGCAGAGTCCAGCCTCTCCTCCCACAAGAGTGCAGACCACGAACTTTCTTAATATAAAATAACTGGCATGAAGCCCAAGTGCTTAAACTAGAACTAATACACTTTTAGAATAACAGACACTGAGCACTCAATCAGCAGTTCCCAACATAGAAGGATGTAAGCTACCTGTCCTGCCACCACAGTGCAGGCCACAAACCTTCCTAATGTAAAACAACTGGTCTGAAGCCCAAGTGCTTAATCCAAAAGACTTAGAATGATAGCTACACTTTAATCAAGTTACTACCAAGCAGTAATAAATACAACTGAATAATTTAAAGAATGCCTGGATTAGTGTTCAAGTTATACAAACAAAGCTAGATTCAGCAGGCCTGGATCTAGTCTATGCTACAGCAAACAAGGTGTACCAATTTCAGTAAGAAGCAGTTCAAATATGCAGGCACTATAAGCCTTTAACCAGAAATTCCCAGCTCAGAAGGGCAGAGTCCAGCCTCTCCTCCCTCAAGAGTGCAGACCACGAACCCTCTTAATGTAAAATAACTGGCCTGAAGCCCAGGTGCTTAAACCAGAATTAATACACTTTTAGAATAACAGACACTGAGCCCTCAATCAGCAGTTCCCAACTTAGAAGGATGTAAGCTACCTGTTCTGCCACTACAGTGCAGACCACAAACCTTCTTAATGTAAAACAACTGGTCTGAAGCCCAAGTGCTTAAACTAAAAGGCTTAGAATGAGTTACACCAAGCAGTAATAAATACAACTGAGTACTTTTAAGATGACGCAAAAGCAAAATAAAGTAGGAAGAAACACAAATACAGTAAAAGCAGATACAATTTTTTTTTCACAACTGAACTTCTTAGCTAACAGAAGGTTGAAACCTGAGACAGCTTTTAAGAAATAAATCTCAAAAGAACCAATGAGGTGCTTAGTCTAAGCTGTAGTCCAGGTGACCTCAGTCAGCCAATGACCTCAAACAATTCTCTCTCACTGAAATGCCTGATGGCTTTGGCTAAACCAAGATGTCCCTGAATATGTGCTCAGACACACAGCATCCACAAACACTAGGCCCAAATACAAGCCTGAGTATGGAAATGCTACAAATATCCCCACTACTTAGAACAAACTGTAGAAATGTTTCTCACAGCTGAAAAGCAGCAGTGAGCCTTTAAATGAAAGTTTTAAACAGCTAAAGGAGCCTCTAGAAAAAGAGTTTAACTGCAACAAGTTATCAGAAACAAACAACCCAACAGATGCTTAATAAAAGTGGACAATTTCCAGTTAATACCTCACACACAGTGAAACTAGCTAGAAAAATACACAGTACACAAAGTGCTATAAATAACAAAGAAATAAAGAACAAAATAAACAAAAAACAGGATACATAATGTTATATATTATAGCTCCGAGTTTCCTCAGTGTCCTTCCTTCGATTAGCTCAGTGTGAAATGGCCTTAACAGACCATGTTACTTTGTCAAGGATGGCCTGCACTTTTCCCCTCTAGGCTTTGAAATACTGGCTAAAACTTTATCCACCCAATAATGCCATTTTTAGGTAATTCCAAATTGACAAGCCCATTAACACAGCAAAATCAGTTCAACTGAACCTAAAAGGTGTTAAAGCTCAGTGCCAGGAGGATAAATAAAAAAACTACACTCCCTCCAAGCCCTTTTCACAAGAAAGAATATAGACGTGCAGTTACCAAGACATGGTTTAAAGAGGCAAAAACGTACCCCAGCAGTCCAAGGTTTCAGTGCCTTCCACAATTTTAGACCAGTAGCTGCACATACAAGGGCTAAAGGTGGAGGTGTCTCGATATACAACAATAACAATCATACTTCTAGGATGGTCAAAAAGGATGACGTGCTGGAGTTTCTCCACATGCAAATCACCATAGACAAAATCCCATACCATATCCTTGCCAGCTACAGGTCACCCTCCATATCCCAAGAAGCTCACGTTGCATACCTAGATCTACTGGAGGCACTTCATATCCAGCCTAACATTCTATTCATGGGAGACTTTAATTACCCCTCTATAGACTAGGAATCCTACATGGCCTCAAATCTACAGGCACAGAGATTCCTGGATTTTGTAAATACAAAAACCCTTAACCAAATAGTGAATATGCCCACTACAGGCTTCAGCATTTTGAACCTTGTACTCACAAATATGGGAGAATGCTGTACCTTCTCTCAATGTCTCATTCTCCCCAGTATAATTAGACCATAAAACCATCTCCTTCAAAATCAAAATCAACTCCACAAAACCAGTAAAACCTGTAACACTTAGGAGGAACTATTCCAAGGCTAACTATTTTTTATTAAGTGATGATTTGTCAAAATTCAATGCCCCTCTAAACCTCGAGAGCATAGCAGCCTATGCTGAATTGCTCTTAGAAACCCTGTACAACAAATGTCAATGGCTGCATACAGGCTGCTGAACCTATCAGAAGTAAACCCAGAACTAGCCCAGGAAACAAACCCACCCTGGTGGCATTCTGTTAGAAAAATTTACATGCTGCTTAGAAAATATATTTACATACATGCTGCCTAGAAAAATATATTTACAATGTGTGCTGCTTAGGAAGATGTGTATTTAATCATTTAAACACATATAAGTTGTATGATCAAATATATAGAGAAATGTGTGCTTTAGTTAGGAATAAATGTACTTAATGCATTTAATTC
The DNA here is from genome assembly GCF_019279795.1 of Protopterus annectens. Classification (NCBI taxonomy): domain Eukaryota; kingdom Metazoa; phylum Chordata; order Ceratodontiformes; family Protopteridae; genus Protopterus; species Protopterus annectens. The sequence continues at coordinate 522,163,873 of NC_056750.1, forward strand.
TGTCTTACTAGAATAACAGTAAAAATGAACCTGCATATTATTGCTTGAAGTACAAGCTGCAGTGTAATCAGAAATTTGACCTTGGCAGCTTGCAGATGCAGTCTGGCTCATGTCTTTCAAGTAAAGATTATTTTGCAAAGTTGGAAAATAATAAATCTGTTTGCATGTATGTCCTCTTTCCTGCCTCCACCAGGGAAGTAGCCTTGTGCGCACTATCTCTGATAGTGCGCAGCTGGGGACAAGAGAAACAAAAGGAGGCTTTAAGGAAGACATACATCTATTGTATTGGAACTAATCAGAGAACCTTGAATTGGCTACATCCTCAAGAGGTCATCGTGACTGACCAGCTGTCTGCAAGGCTGCAACATTCTCATGGGAAAAGGACTTTTTGAAAAACACAAAATCAGCAGTTTTTATGAATTACTATGATGTAAAAACCCTGTCACTAGCCACACCAGTGAGGTGGGCAAAACTGATAATGAAATGTATATAACCAATGTGTCTTGGTCAATAAAGCAGTCAAAATTCTATACAAACTTTGTGTATGGTTTTTTGCCTCCTAATGTACATTAGTGATATCTGAGTTGCTCCTGCATTATTGTTTGTTATTAATTGACATTGTGTTTAAATAACTCAATGATTTTTACAGTCTGACTCTAACAAATTTATTTAACACATTCCAAATTAAGCAGAATAGACAACATAAGGAAAAAGTATGGCAAAAATCAGGAAGGGTAATTCCCATAAAGATACAGACTCTCTCATTAAAACTAAATAGGCAAATAAGGTCAGCTTTCAGTTTAAGATAGATTCCCAGGTGAAAGATAACCATAAAGCCTTCTTCAGCAGTGTCAGAAGCCTTAAGGGCAGCACAGAACAATGCCACATTCACCGAGCCTGGTGATATACAGAACCTGTTAGTGGACAAATTCAGTTCCACCTTTACCCCCCTCTCACCACCAACCATCTCACAAAAAACACCCTCATACATAACCCCTTTCACTATAACTAGGGATCATGTACTGGTTGTACTTCCTAAACCCAAGAACACAGTGGGCTTCGATAATATCTCAGGATGCCTTATCAGGACCCCTGGAGTCATTATTTAAATATAGTTTTAAAACAGGTTTTGTGAAACAGGAATGGAGGATTGTGAGAGACATCCCCCTTCAAAATGTAGGAGCTTCAACAGATCCTGGAAACTATAAAGCCGTTAATTAGTCTGTCGAGTCTTACTTGCAAAGTAATGGAAAGAATTATCATGGAAATTATCAACAAGGACATAGATCTCCAAACACAAGATCAATCACAGTTTGTTTTTTTTTTTTTTTCAAAGGAAGGTCATACCTACTGAACCTGGTGGACTTCTTTGAAAAGGTCACTAAGTTAATGGATGCTGGGAAAGTGATACACACTTCCTACCTACATCTGGATAAAGCATTTGATAAAATACCCCGCTCTAGCATTGTAAGCAAACTTACTGAACTAAGCATAAACCCCTTTATAATACACTTCACGTACAGGACCCAATAGGTTAGGATCGGTGAGGCGACATCCACAAAGAGGCCAGACTCCAGTGGAATCCCTCAGGGCTCTGTGCTGAACCCACTCATTTTTGGTATTTACTTCAAGGAGGTCAAAGGCCTCTGGCTTACCAGATTTGCAGATGACTGCAAACTGGGAGCAGTCACTGAATCCCCCCCAAGAGGACAACATCCTTCAGGAAGGTCTAATACAGGCAAACACCTGCTGCCAAAACCATGGCTTATAACTTAATGCCAAGAAATATGTTATAGTACCTTTTGGGAAGTCAGTCACCTTGGGTGACTACATCATCAATAAATCACCTTAAAAGTTGATTCACTAATCAGGGATCTTAGAATTCATGTAGACAGTAACCTAGCCTTTCAACCAACATGTGTCCAAGGTAGTATAAAAATCTTTCTATGTTGCTTAATTTATAAGTAAGGGCATGTCATCTTGGTCAAGAGAGGGCATTGAACCACTGTACTCAGCCCTCATCAAACCCATCATAGAGTATAATGCCCCCTTCGGCATGTACCTGACCAGACACAAGCAGCAACTGGAATGTCCATAAAGGCTCCTTACAAGAAGAATACAGAGTAAACATAATGTCATATGCTGATCACCTCAAAACCATGTTCCTTTTCTTGGTATCATAAGAATTTCTGACAGGTTCCCTTGACCCTGTTTTGATGGAACTTTTGCACATCTTCAGAACAAAAAACATCAGAATTAATAGATCAAAACACCTAAATTTTGCTTGTAACATATATAGGAAATGTTGGAGAGACAGATATGTTTTTCAGAGAATTCCCATTCTCTGGAACAGACTTCCTCATCCATGTGAAGCAGAACTCCTCCCTAATCCTATTTAAGCACAACTTGGACAAATGGATAGGTAATAGGACATTCTCCTGTAGTCTGGCACGTAAGTCTATGATGGACAGAGGCAGTTAGTAAATCACCCCCTTTTATAAATCAAATGTGGGGGTTACATTTGAATTGCACAGCTAAACCTATAAGATTCCTAGTGCCTGTAAGCCTAGTATACACTTATGCACTTTATTTCCATACCTGGCTTGGTGACATACCTGTACTATAGTCCTCACACAGGCTGTTTAGAGGCACTGCCATTCTTCTTCAACTCTGCATACTTCCTCTTCTTCCTGAGGTGCTACAGCCCTCAGTATTTTATTGAACCCTTGTGCTTTCCATATACCAGAAGTACATTAGCCTCTAAAATTATTTGCCAGTATAATCCATACCTGTTTAGGGCTACCTCCACATCTCCTTCAACTGGGTACAGTTTGATTAGCAAAAGTTATGACATTTTTTAAAACAATTGCAACATTTGATGTATCTATGCAGTGCATTTGATGTATACTTTTATGTCATGGATGGCAGAGACTGTAGAGTCACTCTAGAAATTGAACAAATGACTTGTGAGCTGGAAGGATGGATGTGGGCTCATATTTTCAGCATTTTTTACCAACATAGAAAGCATCAAACATACTGCGCACCCACATGAAGAGTGAATGCTGAGCTGTAATCACAATGATTTAAACTATCATAAACATTACCACTGTAAGATGACACACAGTTTTCTGTGCAGAAGATAGAAAATATATAATCGGATAAAATCGAATTTTTGACAGGAAACAGACTGCCTGCCTTGCTTGGATTACTTTCAAATACTTAGTAATGCTGTACAATTATATATTTTCCATTATTATTTTTTATTTTGTTTTGTTTTGACTTAAGACGAGTTTAAGTTCGCTACTTCTACTACTACTGTCTGATCTGATTAATATACAGTGATTAACTAGAAATATATGGACTGAAAATCTTCCACACAGAGAAGTTTCTTACACTGTTTTGTTTTTGGACCCACTACACCTTAATGGGTTGTTTTGAGACTTCGGGGATACCACAGAGATTACTTGTTTTCTGACACACAGTCTTGGGACTTGCATACCTGAAGTGGGGCATAGTGATTTCAACTGTCATAAACCCTGCCATTGTAACCAGAGCCATAGTATGGAGAGATATACTATACTGACAATGGGGCATAATAATCTAAACTGTCAAAAATTATGTCATTGTAACCAGAGACATAGTATGGGGGGATATACTAAACAGACAGTGCTGCATAATTATCTAATCTGTCAAAAACCTGTCATTGTAACCAGATAAATAGTATGTGGAGCACCTGTACTGGGGCATTGTGATACAAAATGCCATGACTTGAACCACTGTAAACTGACTGCACTGGGACATAGGCCACAAGTAAATATTAATTTCCTTTTGTTTGAAAATATCTTATCAGTGGGACCACCATTAGATTTCCCAACCAAATTCTTAAAATTAGCATTACTCTTGTAATGAAATCTAGTTTCTCGCTCCAGTGTCTCTAAAAGGTATCTATCACATTGGAGTACATTATCATTTATATTGTGTACAATCATGCAAATTTGCATGTAGAAGTCAATACATTTTATCTGGTTTGCCTTAGCACATCATGCAACTCCATGCAGCTCATTTAACCAACAGTGCTTACTCTTATCCCTTCTTCCTTGTCTATGTTCCTACGATACAAAACAGAAATTAACTTTGAGCTTATGATGACCGAGAAAAAGAAATTTTATAAATGGAAGACATTATGAAATCTTGAAATGCCAGCATAATGATACACTGGTTATTGGGAGAAAGAGATATTCTCTCCATATGTTGCCATATTCCCCTTACAAGACCAAGGAGATTGCATTAAAAAGTGTATGACTGTCATAATAAACTAGTAAAAACTTTGTACCTTCCTCTTATAAAGATAATTACATTAAAATAACAGTCTAAAACTTTGTTTAATAACAGAAATTAGTCAAAAACCTCCAAGACTATTAAAAGTGCAACACGGTTCATTATGGTCAATCCAGCAGTCTCGGCTGCAGTTAGAATTTGCCACCTCATGAAAGTTTGATGAAATATTTTACTCATCCCTTTTCTGTAACCACCATCCCAACTAAGAACTTCATACTTTTATTTACTTTCCTAACTAATCAGAGGCAATCTTTAATTCATACAACTGACCTTACTGTTCTCTTCATTCCTTATTTGGTATTGACATAACCATGGCAATAATCACTCACAACACAATGTAAAAGCCATAGATTGCTACTTGCATTGTGATATGATTCAGTTTAACAGTGCTGCTTGTATTATGACTGGATTAGATCTAACACTGATGCTTTTATTGTGATGAGATGAGGTCTAACAGAAAAAAATTGTTCTGTGATATTAGGTCTAACACTGAATTTTGCACTGTGATAGTATTTATTCTGTCACTGTCTCTTGTGATGGTATTATGTCTAAAATTGTCGCTTGTATTCTGATAGTATTAAGTTTAACAATGTTGCTTGTAATGGGATAGTTTTAGGTTTCAAACAGGAACACCGATAAAACCAGCAAAACTAGGTCCAACAAATGAGGCTAGGAACACCAGCTGAACATCCAAAATTTATTACACTCAAAGTAAGCGCTTTCATCTGGTGACCATGACCAGACTTCATCAGACAATTTCAATAAATTAAAACCCAATATCAAATAATTAATTTTTATAAATAATTTATGTAGAATTCCAAGTAATTTTAACCCAGAAATGCACAGTTTGTTTAAAATTTATGAGACCGCACGTGAAAATGATTTCCACCACTATGTGGGGAAAGTGAATGATACACCTAATTTGAGTGATTTGGAGATGGTATTATTATGGCAAGTGAGGGGGTTTAAGGACCTATATATGTCCTGACAAAGGGGGAGGCATGGTAATTTTTCAAAGTGATGATTATGCACAAAAGATGTTTGAATTGTTATATAGTCACACTTATAGTGAAGCCACCCTCAGTGAAATTAATATAGCCTATAAGAGGATTGATTGGGAACTTTTTGATTTGGTAATGCAGGGCCAAATCAATATAGATGATTATAATTATATGGCAACTGATGACCCCAAGATTCTAGCCATTTTTGGTGTTCCCAAAATTCATAAGGGTCTAGTTAACCCCCCACTTCACCCTATAGTAGACTCTGGCTGGTCTAAGACACGTTATATTGCTAAATTTCTGGACAATTGTCTGAAAGACTAAGGGTTTAAAATTTCACATTTGTGCCATGACTCTTGGCAGTTCTTAGAACAATATAATTAATTGATCCCTTTTGACAACAATGGAGTCTTTATAACAATAGATGTTAAGGATCTTTTTAGTTGTATTCCACACTCTTTTGGTATTGACTGGTTCTCCGATTACCTTTTTGATGAGTTTGGTTTCGAACAAGGGTTAATTAATACCTATACACAGTTAATGGAAATTGTTCTTAATAAAATATATTTGTATTTTGAAGGCCATTATTTTAAGCAATGTGAGGGTGTAGCTATTGGGTCCGCTTGTGGACCGTTATTTGCCAATATAGTCATGGCACAATGGGAAAAGCATTTTTTATTCTGTTCTCCATATTTTATACACATTTGATTGTATTTAAGACACTTGGATGACTTGTTTGTGGGATGGACTGGTCCTAAGTAGGACATACCAGCATTTATGGATGATCTTAATAACAGTACTATTTTTTTTAAATTTACATATACAGTACAAGAAAATGAAATTCCATATCTAGATGTGATTATCTCTAAGATAGGTGAAGGCAATATTAAGGCTACAATATATAGGAAGCCGACTTATTCAAACAGTAACTCACCTTGGATGCGTTCAAGCTTCCCGGTTTAAATGAGAATTGTAATATCTCTCCAGTATTAAAATTACGTAGTTATTTACGGTATAGATATTAAATTTGACATGTACATATTCGTTTTTAAAAAAACAGTACATATGGTTTGATAAAATGTACTTACTAATTATTTTTAGAAGGTGCATTTTTTCAAATACGAAGACTTTTAGGTTTTTTAAAAAACGAGTTCATACTACTTTTTTAGAGTTTATTCTGGGTTAAACCAACGTAAAGTTTACATATGTTTGTTTTTCTAATAGAGATGACATTAACATTGATAGTTTTGATATGAATTGCAGTAGTACTATATCATGAAAAGGTACATTTGGAACATGAGTTGTTCAGTTTATAATTGGAGCAATGAGTATCAGTAATTTACTCATTCATTGACTTTTAATTATTGTTTGATGGTGCTAATTTTAATGAATGTAATTTTTAATGAATGTAATTAATGGAGACATTTTTTTGTTGATCTTTCTTGTGTCAAAAGTTGCGTAGAGGAAGGTGTAAATTATTTAAAAATTCCGTCACTTCCTTCAATCAGAGTTTCTTGTTAAAAGACTTGCCTATTCATTACACTAATTGTTTGCATTTACCTCTGATGAAGCTACGGGTCAGTAGCGAAAACGCTCTTGTTTGTTTTTAAAGAATAAAAATAGCGTTAAGGACTACTGTACTGCTCGTGTTTTTGGTGTTTGTCGGAAGCCCTTTTTGCCTTGTGGTTCACTTATTCAAACAGTATGTTAGACTTTACAAGTAGCCATCCCAAACATGTCAAACGTAGTATTGTCAAGGGCCAACTAGTGAGAGCAGCCCAAATGAATACATTATTTGACGATTTTCTGACTGAGTGTAACATTATGAGTAACATGTTTTAGACAGGGGATACACGACTAGGTTGGTCAATTCTATCAAAATAGAGGTCATTCATAAACAGAGAATGGGTTTTTTTGTACCTATTTTAAATAGTACTAACATGCCAGATCGAGTTCATGGACATCTATTTCCCAACAGGGTAAATGCTGCTAATGGTAGCAGGATTATCAATAATGGCCAGGCAGGGATAGGTCTCTCCACTGGTGACAATAATAGTGAAACTAGGTTAAACGACTACAAGAAGGCAATGTGCCCTTTTATATGTACCTATACTGTGGACAACTGTCTGGTGCAAGATATCATTAGGAAGAATTGGGCCATCCTTATGCAGGACCAGGGGATGGTTGACACATTTGGTAGGTGTCCACAGGCAATTTTCACAAGAGGAAGAAATTTGAAAAATTGATTAGAGTATGTTAAACTACAGGACACAAAGGGTCAAATGCTACCATGTGGAATGTGTCAACAATGTAAATATATTTAAAAAACAACTAAAATAAACATTAGGGACAAAGAAATTAGTATTAAGGGGAAATACAATTGTTATACCAAAGGAGTTGTATATGCTATTTGTTGCCAATGCCAAGCATTTTATATTGGCAAAACACAAAGCAAGCTAGGTCAATGAATTTATGAACATATGTATGAGATTAAGCAAAAAAACAAGAAAAATGCTATATACAGACATATTAAAAGCTGCCCTGAATATAGGTTTACATTTACTGTGTTACAACAAATTACAAGTCAGGCAAGGGGTGGCCCTTGGAAAATACACTTGGAAGAAAAAGAAACTTAGTGGCAGCTTTTTTTAAATGCTTGTTTTCCCCAAGGTTTAAACAATATTTTGATTGTAAGTAAATTGAAATGAAAAGTATTCGATAGGTGATTAGATTTAGTATTCTGCCATTAGTCAATACAGTTCAAAATAACAAAAGAAGTATTTTCATAAACGTGTATAAATGTGTATATGTTTTAAAAATGCTATTTTTTAAAAAATGCAATTTTTCCATTATTGTACTATTTGTATACAGATTTATGAATTTTTATATGCTTAGATTATTTACATAAAATGTGTTTTGTCTTTTATGTATTTCTAAAAGTAATTTTTTCAAAGTATTATTTAAATGTATTTTTATATGTATTTTTTCATTAGTCTTATTCACTTGTGTTTCTACTTAGATCAATTGTTTTTTTACTTCTTTTACATTTTATATTGGAATGAACTGTCTAGGCCGGGGTATGGTTGCTGCTGATATTTGATTGCATTATTTTACTATGTTGTACTAAACTGAAATTACAATGGCTGCTTAGTTTATTGCTTTAAATCATTTGCATATAAATACTAGGGTTTTAATTTATTGAAATTGATGAAGTCTGTTCATGGTCACCAGACGAAAGCGCTTACTTTGAGTGTAATAAATTTTGGATGTTCAGCTGGTGTTCCTAGTCTCGTTTGTTGGACCTGGTTTTGATAGTATTAGGTTTAACAATGTTACTTGTACTGTTATGGTATTAGGTCTCACTGTGCTACCTAGTATTGTGATGATGTTAGGCCTACCAGTGCCTTTTGAACTGTTAAGATATTTTAATCTAACAATGTTTCCAGTTCTGTGAAGATATGGGGTCTAACTGTGCCACTTGTATTTTTACACTAGCAGTGCTGCATGAATTGTGATGATACACCTGTGCCACTAGTATTGTGATGGTATTATGTCTAATTAGTTCTAACAGTGTCAGTTGTATTACGATGTTGTTAGGTCTAACAGGGCTGCTTGAAGTGTGATGGCATTAAGGCTAACAATAATGGCGGTATTGTGATGATGCTAGGTCTAATTTTTGCTACTTGTATTGTGATGGTATTGGGTCTAACTGTGCCCCTTGTATAGTGATAGGTTCGGATCTAATACAATCACTTGCACTGTGATGGTATTAGGTCTAATAATACCACTTATATTGTGTTAGCATTGGGTCTAATGGTGTTGCTTCCATTGTGATGCACTATATCTAGCATTACTGCTTGTTTTGTGAAACTATTAGCTTTAGTAGTGTCATTTGTAATGTGACAGCATTAGGTCTAATAGTGCAATTTGCTCTGTGATGTATTAGGTCTGAAAACGCCGCACATATTGTGATTGTGTTAAATTTGACAATGTATCTTGTTTTGTGCTGGCATCATGTCTAACAGTGCTGATTATACTGTGATGGCATTAGGAGATGGAATGCTCTGTGTATGTGGAGATCACCTGACTAGTCACGTAAGACTAAATTACAAAATCACTTTTTTATAACTGACGGATTTGTCACATTAGTTTAAAATAAGCATCTGTATTAGTTCCATGTCCTGTATATGGAGGCCTAGAATACAAAATTCACTGAATTTTGAAAGACAAATTGAAGTGGATTTTGATTCCATCATCTATGCCATGTGTACAGCCTAGAACACAAAATCCACTGAATTTTGAAACATAAATTGAAGTGGATTTTGATTCCATCATCTATGCCATGTGCACAGCTTCCCACAACTCTCAGGCAGAAGCCTTTACCTCTACACATCCTTAATCAATATAATTATCTCCAAGATCACTGCACTTTGGGAAAAGGGGAATTTTCCCTGCAATGACATTGTTGACCAAGAGTTTTTCACACTAAAGGATCACAACAAGGGCTGTAGCAATCGGTGTGTTAATGTTAACTCTCATTACTTAGCTACAAAAGTACCTCCTACATATATATACACATATATATATATATATATATATATATATATATATACTACATTAACATGCCTGAGCTTTTTCAGAAGATCAACAATGCTATTCTGAAGGGGCATAGGGGAATTCTTATCGAGTTACACCCACATTATTTATGCCAGGTTAGTAGAAGGTACCCATACTATGAGAAATGGCATCAAATTGCTTAATTTGAATACACATTATAACTGCAGAGTTCCAAATATGCCTACTATGTTAATAAATACTGGGCATTTCGGAAAATGTGATTGAAACCATACAAGCAAAATTGTGAAATGAATATTTTGGACTTTACAGTTTACAAAAGGGGTGCAACCAACAAAACAGACAAGGTTATCTTTATGGTTAGTAATATTCTCATTTTTATACAGCTTTTTGTAGTTTTAGGTGGAGAAGCACTGCTGGCCACATTTTGTACAAGTGAAGAAGAAACTCTAGAAATGACAAGCATCTACCTAAAACCAGGCAAAACAAACTGCTGAAATGCATCTTTATCCTCACTTGGACAAAAAAACATATTCAAACCAATTAGCTGTAGTTAGAGATTTCAACATGTTCAGGAACAATGCTCACACCAACAAAAGCATAATTTACTGTATAGCCATAGATGACACCCAGATCACAAGTGGACCTACCAAACCTTATAATAAGACTGTGACTTCAAAGATCTATGCTGAGTCTTAACCAAAATAACTTTTGTCATTTTTGGTATACTTCCTAATCAAACAAGTGATTACCTACTAACTTTTGCCATCTGACTTACTATTAAAGTGACAGTAAATCTAACTTTTGCTATCTGGAGCTATGTGCCACCATTCACCAGTGTCAGAGTCAACAGCATTTAAAAACCTAAAGTGCCCAGTGGTTTCTAGTTGCTCCAAAGAAATGGGGGCTGTAGGAAGTATCTGAATGAGTATGGCTTACCGGAATGGAGAGAGGCTACAGTATGGTCAATGCCCATTTACCTGGGATCAAACAACAACAATTGTTGACAGTCACTTTCATCTACAAACTTTCTCAATACCCACTCATTCTAGCCACTTTATTGCTTATATACACCTCAGATGTTCACTGTATCCAAAAGGGCCAGGCTTAGGTGAACTAGTGCTCATGACATCTGTAATGCACACTGGTTCCCTCTGTACCACAGGTGCCCCCCACCCCCCCTTACCTCATCTGGACTTCCACAAAGCATCCAAACCGATTACTTCTGTTATGATTTTTTCTAACTCTGCATAATACTCCTCCACCCTTTCAACATGCCCTAACTAGCCAGGACTGAAATGAAACAAGTGTAGACAAAGTAACTGAATTAAACCAGTGGTCTGTAGGTTGATAAGCCTCCAAAAGCCTTGGTGTGCTAGATGCTCTGAAGCATATTCTAGTGCTTTTTCCCAACCTTTTGATCCATTCATGGCCCAAAAAAAAAAAAAAAAAAAAAAAAAAAAAAAAAAGAGTTAAAAAAGAAATTCAATCTTACTTTTTTTCTTTCAGGGATGAAGTAACCAGTGCCCAAAACTTAATGTTCAAAGCTGACTAAATAGCAGTTCCCAATAAAGTGAGAAGGCAGATGCTTGTGTGGATACAAAAATTATATCTGCAAATACTGACTGCCTCCCCATCCTCAAAAGAAAAATCACCTTCTCCATACCTTTCTGGTGTTAGAGTGGGATGAAAGTGAAAAAGCATGTGGCCGCAGGCATATGTTTGAAGTTGTTGCTGACACACACACACGCACGCACACACGCACACACGCACACGCACACACACACACACACACACACACACACACACACACACACACACACACACACACACACACACACACACACACACCCTCACCTCAAAAGGCAGTAACCTTTTATGAAATACTGTGATGTAAGGCTTGAACTAAATTCAAAGAACAAAGGTTCAACTTGTTTCTGTTAGACATATATGCACAGCATATAATCATAGAATGTATAAGGCAACTAGACCATGTGGTCATTTATGCCTTGCTAGTACCTACTCTGAGATCTTAACTCCTTTTTCATGGAAGGAAAGCTCAGTCATACCATGGGTGAATTTATGAGTACCCATCCAATTGTCTAATTCCTTCCTAAAGGAAGATAGTGAGTTGCATTGACTGTTCTTGACAAAAAGGTTGTACCAGAGAAGGGGAAGTCATCGTGTAACAAATCTGTCTCTCCACCCTGATTTGTTTATTTGATGAAGGTCCAGATCTCTGGTTCTAATGTTCACTGGATTGTTTGATTTGTGGAGAAATAAGAAATCTTGGACTGCTGGATCTCTAATGGCTGTAAAGGCAACACAAAGATTATCCCTAAGGAGTCTACAGAATACTGAATAAAGGGACAAGACCTCCAGCCGCTGTTGGTTTCTCAGGTTTTTTAGGCCTATGATCTTTTTTTTTTTGCCTGGATCCTTTGTAGCTTCTCAAGTCTGCCTGATATGTTTAGTAAGATACATCCCAAAGGGGGCACTGTATTCAGTGAAGAGCCTAATCTGTGCAGAATACAGAGGGGTAAGTACTGCACTGAATCTAGGGGGAAATATCCCTTGTGAGCAGCTGTGCCAAGAAGAAGGATTTTCTGACCACCGTTGCAATACGATGATCTAAGGAGTGGGGGTATCTACCCATACCCCAAGGTCCCTCACATCATCTCAATTTTGGAGTGGGATGAAGGGTTTGCTTACCAAATGAAGCAGTGTTGCATTTTTTTAGCATTTAGCTTTATCCTGTTTTCAGATCACCAGCTATTTACATGTGTAAGTTCACCTTGTAGCTTTTGCATATCAGAAGGTTATTCAAGTCTAACACACAGTTTACAATCATCTGCAAAGTTGGTTAAACAGAGTTCCATGTTTGTGATTTGAAAATCAGAGGAGTATATACTGAAAAGCAGAGGTCTTAGCAAAGATCCCTCTGGAACACAATGGTAACTTTCATGATCTATGAAGATCCGCCTGTGACCCTCAGTGTGGGTTCTGTCCCTCATACAATAATACAACCATCTAACTACACTGGGATCAATTTAGAGTGCATTTAGCTTGTTGATAATGCTGGCTTGTGGTATGGTAAAAAATGTAATGACGAGGTCTAGGTATGCTGTACAAACAACGTGACTCCTGTCTACAGCTTGCATTACCCTTTCAAAAATTTCACCAGATTCATTAGATACGATTTACCTTTAAAAAAGTCAAACTGCTGGGTATCAAGTCTTATAAGATGTTTTTATATTGGACTTAAGTCTGTTATGACTTGTTCCATAGCTTTAAAGATAAGGCTTGTCAGTCTGATGGGTCTGTAATCCCTTGGGGCAATGGTGGGGCTGCTCTTTTGTAATGGCATCACAACTGCTGTGCACCAGGCCTCAGAGATAAAGCCTGTGGATAATCTTGTTTTGGAGAGTGTTTTTAACATCTTTTCTTTTGAGATAGGGGGTTGAGATCCTCAGGTATACGTGGGCTTTGTATGAAGGTCTCTGGAATGAAATTTGCACTTAATTTGTTTGCTAATATATTGGTGATATCCACTGGATCACAGTAGTTTTCATCATGAAAAAGTTCAGAGCATATCGGGTGTTATTTTGTAACATACTGGTATATGTAAAGGAGGATTTGTAATTATACTTAGCTTCTGATGCCAGTCTAAGTTCATGAGAAGCCATTATTTTCCCTGTGTTATTTTTCACTACCCTAGACAGCCTTTTGATGATGGCCTTAATTTGTGCGTCTTTAATTTTACTAAATATCATAATGACGTTACTTCTTTTATTGTAATGTGTATTTATGTATGTGGACCACTAGTCTGACTTGCTTTTACCCTTCTTATTTTGTTTAGTTTAGGTGGTAATTGACAGACTCAACAGTTTTTTAGGTAAATGCATAACACATCTGCATAACTACCAGCTGTGTTAACATTTTGGGATAACAGTTACAGTTAAACGTTAAGACTTCTTCAAAGAATAGCACAGAATTTGAACATATGAAGTCTTTGAATGCTGTGAAATTTACATTTACTGGTTTAGGGATTTTGAAAGAGAAAGTTACCAATTCATGGTCAGACTTGACTGAGGAAGGATACATTAGTGGCATAGTACATATAGATGCTAAATTGTAAAGGACCAGGTCAAGATCATTTTGTCCTCTAGTGGGGTCTTTGACTATTTGAGCCATGGAACTCACAAGTTAGTCACCTGTACATATTTCTGAGGTTTGATTGTGAGGATAGGAAAATATAACTATCACAGTAATGTGTTCTAAATTACTGTTCTTAGACAGCACACTTCCCATAAGTAAACACTTCTGCACACTTCCTTGCATACCTCTAAGCTTTGAATTCTAGGAAAGTTAAGCAAGTAATATCTGCACTCTGCCCACTCCCCCACACAAGCTATTGCAACCTTCTGTGGACACCCCTGAGTAAGTCTGGTTTTAGACTAGATAGGTCCTAATGCAGAGGTTGACAACAGACCCCCTTACTAAGCCTGTGTCAATATCCCCATATAGAGCCGTGGTGTGGGGCCCTGTGGCCCTCTAAAGCTCTGCAGTTGTAGATGTTCTGTGATGCATATCATGCCTTATTTTTGAAAGATAACTATTATTTTTAATTCTAGTCAGAAGACGTATGTATGTGTCCTGATTTTGAGTATGGCCACCGGTAAATATAGTGATGATATTTTTACAAGTGCTTGCATGCCTATGCACATTCACACACACGTACACACACACACACACACACACACACACACACACACACACACACACACACACACACACACACAAAACCTAAGACAAATTAGGTCTATTTCAGCATACACACAATCACATGGTATCAAAAATTCAAGCTGTCCTACAGGATGGCTGGGCTATTAGTGGACACGAGCAAAAGACTGCAGTGCAGACATAGTACTATTAAAAAATGTTTCACAAAAAAAAAAAATAAAAAGTTTAGTTTTCCAAACACCTACATCTGCCATCCACAAGTTCTTCCTTTTTCTTTTGATGCAGGCTGCCTCATGCAATAGTAACCTGATGCAGCTTGAGCCAGAAGGAATAAGAAGTTATGTACTCACCATAACGTTCCATCTGAGTAGGTAAACTTCATTTGTCAGCAACCTAAGGGTATCGGATCCATATTGGATCCGAGCCGGCAGCTTCAAACAGCTAAGATCCAAGCTCCAAGCTCCTCCCCTTTACCCCTAACACCCTGCTATCCCTTCCTGACCTCAGATCGAGTTTGCTCATAAGCAGAAACATATAGAACCAAAGAACCACCTCCAAACTCCAACCTAAAGACAATCCGCCAAGACAAGCAGTATTGCTTTGAGTATCCATATGGATCAGGGGGAAGGAGGGGGGGGGGTCGGTTGCTTACAAATGAAGTTTACCTACTCAGATGGAACGTTATGGTGAGTACATAACTTCTTAATCTGAAGTAGTTAACTTCATTTGTCCATCAACCTATGGGACAGAGTCCCCAGCTACCTAATTCTTGGGAGGAACTCATGGAAGGATGTTCCGGAGCACAGCAGAGCCAAAGGATGCTCTCCCTCTAGAGACAATATCCAATTTGTAATGGTTTATGAATGTATTAGGTGAAGCCCAAGTGGCTGCTGAACAAATGTCATCCAACGGCACCCTAGATCAAAAAGCAGCAGAGGTAGAGATTGATCGAGTAGAATGGGCATGGACATCTTGAGGTGCAGACCGGCCCGAAGTCTCATAAGCCAGAAGAATACATTGTGAAATCCATCTGGACAAGGTGACTTTTGATACAGGTTTTCCCAAAGTGGGTTTAGCAAAGAATACAAAAAGCTGGTCTGATTTCCTGTGATCAGCTGTCCTGTGCAAATAAAACCTCAGTTGCCTATGTACGTCTAGAGAATGTAGCTTGTATTCACCTTTATTCTGGTAATTTGGAAAGAGTACTGGTAAATTAATAGATTGGTTGATATTGGACTCCGAAGCAATTTTGGGCAGAAAAGAGGGACTGGTCCTGAGTGAAACTCTATCTTTGTGAAATATTAAGTACGGTGGCTTGGCACAGAGGGCTTGAAGTTCCGAAACCATTCTGGCCGAAGTGATGGCAACAAGAAAAACTGTCTTGCAAGATAAGTATTTCAGATCCACTGAAGATGCAGGCTCAAAAGGAGGAGCTGTCAGAGACTAAAGAATAAGGGTTAAGTCCCAAGGAGGGACTGCATGCTTAACTGGAGGCCTCAAAAGGAAAGTGCCTTTTAGGAAGGTCTTAGATAATTTAGACAAAGTCAAAGGGCCGAGATCACTCCCGACATGATAGTGATAGATTGCAGCCAGCTGGACCTTGACCGTAGAAGAACTAGCACCTTGGTCAAATAAGCCTGATAGAAAATCTAACACCGCTGGCAGCGGAGCTGTAAAGGGATCTAAGTTTTGACGCTCCGCCCAAATAGAAAAACGCTTCCATTTGCTATTATAAATTCTTCTCATAGACGGCTTGTGCACAGCTACTAGTATAGCCTTGACAGGAGACGAGATACCGGAAGTCCTAGCTATCAGTGGAACTGGATCAACCAAGCTGTCAACTTGAGGTTGTCCAGGTTCGGAATTGACAGGCCTGATGGGTGAGAGATCAGATCCGGGATGGGATCTAGAATCCATGGGGGATTCACTAGATGAGACCACAGAAAAGAGAACCAAGGTTGACGAGGCCAGAATGGGGCAATGAGGATTACTCTGCTCCCCAACCATCGGGCTTTCTGTAAGAACTTTAGCATCAGGGGAAGAGGAGGGTAAGCATAAAGTAGACCGGGTGGCCAAACATGCACCAGAGTGTCTCTGGGGGATTCCCCGGGTGGGGGAATTAGAGTGAAGAAGTCGCTGCACTTTGCGTTCGAAGGCGAGGCGAAAAGATCGCAGCAAGGTTGACCCCACTTGGAGAAGATTAACTTCGCTATACTGGGGTTTAGAGACCACTCATATGGTGAGAGAATGGTTCGACTTAGCCTGTCTGCCAAGATGTTGGACCGGCCCGGGATGTGCGTCGCTATGAGAAAGCGGTTGTTGGATATCGCCCATTCCCACACTCTCATGGCCTCCCGACAAAGTGGATAGGACCTGATTCCCCCTTGTTTGTTGATATACCAGACAACTGACATATTGTCTGTTTGAATTGCAATTGTCCCTAAGGCAAGAAGGCTGTGAAGTGCTTGCAACGCCAAAAGCACTGCTCTCATCTCTAGGACATTGATATGCAAAAGGGTCTCCGAATGGGTCCACGTGCCTTGGACGGTCCTGCCCATACAGTGCCCCCCAACCCGAGGCGAGAGCCATCCATGCTAGGGGATGGGACATAGAGAAGGAGCCCCCTTTCTGGAGGTCTGGGGACTGGAGCCACCATAAGAGGGCTTTCCTGCAGACCCTGCTGAGGGGAACGGAGAAGCTCATAGGATGCCACAGGAGGGACCATTGGACTTGCAAGGTCCATTGAAGAACTCTCATATTCAAGCACACCAAGGGGAGAAGGTTGATAGTTACCACCATAGAGCCTAATGCCCCCAGGACCAATTCCACAGAGGGAGCTGGAGATTGAAGAAGGGCCAATATGTGGAGTCTTAGAGTTCGAAGCCGGTCTGGAGTCAAGAAGGCTAGAAGCTTATTTGTGTTTAATCTGGCTGCAATAAAATCTAGAATTTGGGTTGGAAGAAGGGAAGACTTTGATGTTGATCGTGATCCCCAGCCGGGGAGCTAAATGGAGAAAGTAGTCTCTGGCTGCGCATAGTAGATGCCTGGTGGGGGCGGTCAGGAGCCAGTCGTCCAGGTACAGAAAGACCTGAATTCCCTGGAGTCTCAGGTGGGCCGCTACAACTGTCAAGACTTTGGTGAACACCCTGGGGGCTGTGGTGAGACCAAAGGGGAGGACCCTGAACTGGTAATGGCTGGCTCCCAGACAGAAGCGGAGAAACCTCCTGGAGCATCTGTCCATCAAAATGTGGTAGTACGCATCCTTGAGGTCTATGGAGCACATCCAGTCATTCTCCTGTAGAAGTGGGAGAATGGATTGGAGAGTGACCATTGAGAAATTTTCTTTGGCTACTGACAGGTTTAGGAAAGACAGGTCGAGGATTGGTCTTAAGTCCCCCGTCTTTTTTGGCATCAAGAAGAACCTGGAGTAAAAGCCTGATCTGGACTGCTCTGGGGGGACGTGCTGGATTGCTCATTTTTCTAGCAGCTGGAGGATTTCCTTGGCTGCCGCCTCCCTTTGATTGGGTGGGACATTGGGGAGGTTCCGGGGAGTGGAGGGGGGATAGAGAAAAGGTATCTTGTAGCCTCTGGATATGATCTGAAGCACCCAGAGATCTGTTGTAATGGACTCTCAAGCTGCTAGGTGCCTCGAGAAACGCCCCCCCCGACTGCCTCCAGAGTGGAGCAGTCGGGTAACCCCTCAGGGTTGCTGCGTGGGCTGATCAGAGAATGGTTTTCTGGACCCAAATTTCTTCGGACCCCGTCTACCTCTAGGGCGGCGCCCACTCTGTCCTCCTCTGCCTCTGAAGCATGAGGGGTCCGGAGCAAAATGGGATTGTGGAGACTTCCAGAACCACATCTTCTTCTGTCCCTTTTGGTTCCTCGAGAAAGACCTCTGGGGAGCAGAGAAGCGGACTCAGATGGCAGACAATGTCTTCCCATCTTTCTCGCTCTGGACCAATGTGTCGCGTACGGTCTTGCCAAAAAGGGCAGATCCATCAAACGGGGTATTTGCGAATGATGCCTTGAAGGGTTCTGTGAAATCACAGTGATGGAGCCACTCCTGTTGCTGTAGGATGACACCCGCTCCACTGGCTCTAGCGGCTCCTTCCGTGGCATGAGATAGTAACCGCATAGATGTATTAGAGATAGATTTGAGAGTGGCCATTCGGGTTGAGAACACTTTCTTATCCTCCACCGACATGGACTCTGGGGGCGACCCAGCGTATTCCTTAATGAGATCCCGCTGGAGTCGTATCACGTGTGCCATATAATTTAGCGACCTCACAGAGAAGGTGGCTGAAGCGAACACCCGCTTCCCCAGATAGTCCATCGTCCGAGACTCCTTGTCTGGAGAATGGACCGAGGATCTCTCCTGGGCCAGTTCCCTTTTTGTGGTGGCCGCCACCAACATGGCATCTACCGGGGCTCCCTTGCTCCAACATGACTTATCCGAAGGGGGGCTAAGGATTTTGTCAGGCCTCTTTGGGATGGGCTCCACAGTGTCCGGTTCCTTCCATGCCCTGGTAGTAATCAAGTCTACCCAGGGGGTTGGTGGGAGGGGACACCCAAGAGGTAGATGGGCCTGCGTCAAATGCCTCCAGAAACACATTCTCATCAGAGGAAGGTTTTGGGGCTGACCACCCCCCTCTGATCCGAAGCATTTCCATGATGTCTCCGAAGGAGATGTCTTCAGGGGGTGACCTTGGGGAACCTTCCCCTTCCTCCAAGTCTGTGTCCTCTGTCAAGGACTCAGGTGAGTCCAAGTGCCTCCTTTTGCACTTACGTTTGTGAGGGACCTCCTCGGGGGGGGCTGTCCAAGGAGGCCTCACCAACTACATCCTGTTCCGGCAAGGGAACAATCTGGGACATTTGCGCAGGCTGTCTCTTGGACTGGGTGATGGAAGGTAGACCAGTCTGAGAGGGAGTGCAGGGTGGAGCCATAGCTGAAGCCGGGGGCCTGGAGTCCCTCGACAGTACCCTCTCCACAATGTTGAACGCCGAAGGAGAGCTGCTCCCTATCGGATCTGAGAGCAGACTCTCCCTTGGATCCGATGTGCGGATCGGGGCCGGCGCCGAGGCGGTCGGATACGTAGGGCCAGCATGCTCCGACCGCAATGGAGCTGAAGTCATGCTGACACCTCTGAATCCAAAGCTCAGCTCTCGGCTCCGAGAGCTCAGATCCGAAGAAAAGGGACCCAATAGACTCGAGGGCACCATCGGAGCCGAAGTACCAAAGACTATCGGTGCCAATGCTCCCCCGGCTCCAACGCTACCCGGCTCCGAAGGCTCCGAGCCCCGATAGTGGGTCAGAGAAGGAGCGATCAGGGCAAAAAAGGGGGTCGAGCTCCCCCCCGGAGGGGAGGGAGGCAGGAGCACTCCCATCTGCATCTGGGCTTGGAGGAACCTACGCATCATCCAGTCCAAATCTACGTTGGAGATGCTATGGGTAGACCTTGATGAGGCCACAGAGGCAGGCCGGGAATGCCACCTCGATGACCTCAAAGGTGACCGGGTCTCCTCCTCCTCTGGCTCCGGCGAGAAACAAGGAGAACGGAGTTGGGAAAGAGAAGATCCGGAGGCCATAGGAGGAGAAACTTGCTTAGATGGAGCCGAGGAAGAGGTCTCAGATCGCCTCTTGTGATGCTTCCGCTTCTCCTTCCTAACTTCCCTCTCCTCTTGGCCAAAGGTGGGAGGGTGAGTCCCAGCCAGAGGGAGAGAAGGTGGCGCTGCCGAAGCCTCGGCAGAAGCCACAGAGGGGGCCGGAGGACGAAGCCGAGTCCAGGGGCAACAGTCCCACCAGGATCAGCTTCAACCTCCTGTCCCTGATGGCCCTGGGGTTGAACGCAGCACAAATAGAGCAGCCCAAAGTGAGATGATCAACCCCAAGGCAAATAATGCACTGAGTGTGGCCATCCGCTGGGGACAGCTTATGGCCACACTCGGTACATTTGGAAAAGAAAGATTTGGGCACCTCAGACATTTTCTTAATCCACACGCTAGGCCCCAAAACATGGACACACCTTAACACACACACGGGGAGGGAATACACTAACTGTGACTAACAAAAACAGTTGTAAGCTAAGCTATGTAGACACAGTCGCACAACAATATTTTTAACAAAATATGAAAAAAAAAGAAAGATTTTCCTCACAAAACTCCTACGCTACACCTGGAAGCTCGTTTCAAAGCTGCTGTTGAGAACCATGGCAAACGAGATCTGAGGCCAGGAAGGGATAGCAGGGGTTATGGGTAAAGGGGAGGAGCTTGGAGCTCGGATCTTAGCTGTTTGAAGCTACCAGCTCGGATCCAATATGGATCCGATACCCATAGGTTGATGCACAAATGAAGTTAACTACTTCAGATGAAAAGGTTGTTCTCGGCGTGTTTCAACAGTCCAAGTAGCCCCCATTGAAACACTGTATGGATGCCTCCAATAAAGCAGGATAAGCTTAATAAGGTGGAAAATACAGTTGTGTAAAATCTTACCATAACAGTAAATGTCCTTCTCTTCACTGTTGCATTATTCTACACATAAGTGGTTTCCTGTCAAGTATAGCCCAATATCCAGCCAGTATACCAAAGCCTTTAGATTTTATAGGCACCCTACATCACAGGTATGCTCCCCATGTCAAACATAAGGCATAAAGGTGGCACATGGACACAGACACTCAGAACTGAATTGCCTCAGAAGGAAGAGAATAACCTCAGTGACAAAGGACAACATGTACATCCAGAAGAAAAAGGATAGAAGGAAAGAGGAAGAAATGGGTCATAGGCCAGAAGGGCAATAAAAGCACAGGGACAAGAGCTAAGAAAGAGGGGGGGGGAGGGACCAAATACTGCAACAGTGAAGAGAAGGACATCTACTCTTATGGTAAGAATTTTACACAACTGTACTATGTCCTTCTATATCACTGTTGCAGTATTCTTTACTTAAGTGAGAGTACAAGGGCTAAGAAGAAAACTAGGAGGAGGAGGAAGGCAGCAAGAGCCCTCAACAAACCCATGTAAAATAGCCCTAGCAAAATCATCCTTGGCTGGTCCTGGAAACAACATCCAGTTTATAATGTTTAGTGAAAGTATGAACACAGAACCAAGTAGAGGCCTCAGGGATGGAAATGGTATCCAATCTCTTGAAAAGGTACCAGAAGGAGGTAACCACCCTAGTGGAATGTGCCTTTACAGAGGAAGAAAGACACTTGTCATGAAAGGGATGACAAAAATAAATGACCTTTGAAATCCAGCTGGAGATGGTTTACTTGGAAATAGCCAACCCCAAAGTCCTGGGCTGAAAAGAAACAAAAAGCTGCTCAGACTTATGAACTGCCTTTGTTTTATTCAAATAATACTGGACCTGTCTATGCAGATCCAAGGTGTAAAGAACCTTTTCACTAGCAGACTGTGGAGAAGGAAAAAAAGGAAGGAAGGTAAATAGCCTGATTCACAGACAACTCATTAACCACCTTAGAGCATAAAAGAAGGAATAGTCTGAAGAGACACCCTGTCACTGTGGAAAAAAAAAGGGAATGGCCATGACAGCCTGAAGTTCACTCTCTTGGTTGATGTGAGAGCTAACAAAAGAACAGTCTTCCGAGTACAATGTTGCAAGTAATTTGAACTAGCAGTTTCAAAAGGAGCCTGAGGCAATTCTCAAGCACAAAACTGAGATCCCAAGAAGGTGGGTTAGGCTTTCTGGGAGGCCTGAAATGAAGGACAAATTTAAGAAATTGCTTGATCTCAAAATGACAGGCCAAAGGAGAAGCTAAGGGCAGACAAGTAGAAATTGCAGAAAGATGAGCTTTAAATGAAGAATATGCCAACCCAGCATGGAGAAGATCACACAGAGGAAAGGTGGCGAAGCCATACAGAAACATTTCCACCCAAGGAAAAGACAAGGCGTACACTTTCCAAGCCAGATGACTTGGTACTCTGGAACAGAAAAGAGGAAGTTGTCTGTTCAGATGGGAGACAAAAAAATCTACCTGAGGAATACCCCACCAAAGAACTATGTCCAGAGATACATCTCCATAAAGCATCTATTCATTAGCCGGTTTGCAATCAAATTGTTGAAAGTCAAGTACACAACAGCCACCTCCTCGGAGATGGTAGGAGCGACTGTTAAGGACGTACACAAGGCAGGGACACAAAGCATGGTTGGCAATGGCAGCTGCCAAAATTAATATCGACAGAAAGTTGTCGATGTTGCTGGGTTGACCTTTAGACCTACTTAATATTAATGAGTCGAGCATATGCGTCATGTAAACCAATGTTCACAGTTGTGAGTTTCAAGCTTTTGACAGTAATCCTCATTAGCCTGTGTGCTGGACCTGTTCAATGAGTCAGCCACTAGACTGCACTCTGAAGGAATGTAAACATCCTGAAGAGTCACTTTATACTGGATAGCTAGATCCCATGCATGAAGGGCTAATCTGAAAAGAAGACCACCTTGTTCCCCCTGCTTGTTGATGTACCACATCATAATGGTATTGTCTATGAAGATTTTGAGGGAGCTGGGGCAGAAAAGGGGATGAAAAACTTGCAGAGCCAGAAGCAGAGCTATCATCTTTTTTATGTTGATATGATCTGACATCTAATGAGGAGGTCAGAGAACCTGGACCATTAGAGGCCTGCAAAAGAACCCCACTTCAAGTCTGAGGCATCAGTATACAGTTCCTGAAACTGAATTGGAGTCTGGAAGGGAAGCACTGGATTGAGAGAGAGTTGTTGAATTCACCATGAAACTCGAGTCTGAGACAGGGAAGAAGAGCAACAGGAGACTCCAGAGGGTGGCAGTGTTGAAGCTACACTGATTTGAAGTACCACTGTAGCTTTTTCATATAGAACCAAGCAAGAGGAAACATGGGAATAGTGGTGGGCCATAAACCCCAGATCCCTGAGAAATTCCCTGGCTGTGTGACAGGATAGAGGAAGGAGAGACTGGAAAAAGATTGTCAGAAACAAAACCTTTGGAGCAGGAAAAGAAGCCAATATAGGAAGAGTCTGAACCTGGCACCCTAGGAAAATATGATCTTGGAAAGGCATCAGAACAGATTTCTAAAGGTTTATGGTGAACTCCAGACTTTGCAAAAGGCAAGTGGTAAAGTGGAGATCCCACAACAGAATGCTTGGAGAGGAAGCTTGAATGATGAGGTCATCAAATTAAGGGAAAAATCTGTATCTCTCAAAGCCTGAAAAAGGCAGTGACAGGAAACATGGATTTAGTGAATACCCTTGGGGCTTCAGAAAGGCTAAAGGCAAAGCAGACAACACAGGGTGAATGGGTATGTGGAGGTAGTCATCCTTAAGGTCCAGGGGAACCAAGAAGGCTTGAGGAAGTAAAAGAGGAAGCAGGGTCTGAAAAGACAGCATTCGGAAAGAAGGGATCTTGAGAAAGCTGTTTAGCAGAGAAAGATCCATAATGGGTTTCCAAGTAACCTCCTTTCGAGGAACCAAAAATATTCTGGAGTAAAACCCCAGTCCCAGTTGGAAAGGTGGGACAGGATGAATGGTGCCCTGATCCAAAAGGGACTGCAAAACCTCTAGAAAATGAGGAAGCTTTTCCTGACAGGGCTGTGGAATGCCCAAAAAGGTGGAAGGCATTTCTAAATCATGAAATACCCCTGATGAATGACAGCACCCAGGAATGCAAGGAGATCTGATAGCAGTTTGGAACAGACAGAGAAATGCAGTGAGACAGGGGAACCTGACTGAGGGGAAGTGGAGGCCAACTCTCAAATGGAGACAGGCTTGACCTGAAAGGAATGCTTATGAGAGGAAGGAGTCTCAGTGGATTTAGCTGGAGGAATATGCCTGGATCCCTTCTTACACGTGGGAGGTTGCTGAGTCTGTCTGCAGACAAAAGCGGGCTTAGAATGATAATTCTTCTGGAATTTAGGCATAGGAGAGACAAAAAATGTTTGAGTTCCTTACCCTTATCCTGAAGGGACTTAAATAGTTCAGCAGCAGCTGTCCCAAAATGATTTTTGTTATCCAGAGGTGCATCTAAAAGTTTGGCTTTCATATCATCAGGTAAAGCCTGCAGAGGTAATGAAGAATAATGTCTCATCACACTCATCACAGAACCAAAAAGTGCAGCCTTGGAAGAGGCATCAGCAGCATCATAGCAGCATTTTATGGAGTGACAGGTGACCTAGGAAATGGATCCAAGGAGGGAAGGAGCAGAACTCTTCCCTTCAGAAATCAGGAAGGTCACAGACCACTAAAGCAACCTGAGAAAGAAGGGCCAAAACTTAACTGGTCATGTGGGTTTCATACTTAATAGCCCTAAAAGACAAGGTTACAGCAGTATACACTTTTTTACTCAATCTCTCCATTGCTTGACTATCCTTATCTGAAGGAAAGAACTTAGTAGATGGCGAGAGCTTAGAAGGCTTATCAGGAGAAACTGAAACCACTAAAGGATCAGCAGAAGGGCACTTATACAAAAATTTGCACTGCTCAGGCACCTTATAAATCCTGTCAGGTTTCTTAGCAGGCAGGGGGTTTAAAATCAGGTGTCACAGAGGCATCAGGAAAAAGTGTCCAAAAGGACTACTAAAATAGGAAGAACAGCAGATAGCTTAGGAGACTCCATCTGTAAAAGCTCATCATATCTTTTTTTGAATGTCAGAGACCTAGGAGCAATCCCATTTGAAGTACTCCATTATATGAGTGGTAGTATTCGTGAAGAATAATTCTTCCAGGGGAGAGTCTGGGCTCAAGGAATGCTTTTTCTCTGAACCATAGTCTAGAGGGAAAGGGAAAGGAATTTGAGATGAGAAATCTAGGGATTCTTTCCCAGAGTCAAAGTCCTCATCTGAAGAATCCAATTCCCTAGGCCTCATAACAAGAGTTGAAGACCAAGGAGGAGCAGGGACTGACAACCCTTGAGGAGACTTCAAGGACAATATAGTAATGAATGGACCTAGAGTAAAAGCCTGCCATTCACATTAGAGAAACAGGGGCAATGTGCTTGTGTTTTTGTTTTTCCTGAGCGGGACATCCACCTGAAAGACGCTCAGTGGTTCAGACCCTTGGCAAGATTTGATAATCACAGTAGGAATCTCTTCCCTTACCAAAATCTAAGAAATCCCCCTCAGCTCCTGGGAAATAATCAACCAGGTTTCCCCTTCAATGTCTGGAGCGGACATCAGAAAAGCCTTCAAAGACCTACTCTATAGCATTCTACACATGTAAGCACCCAATAGACAAATCAAATTCAGTTAGAATAGCAACATCATGACTCAGTAAATGTAGGAGCCTGAAAACTAAACAAGATGCAGCATGGAAAAAGCATAAGAAAACATGAAACCAGCACCCTCTAAACCAATATCATATCACCCCAAATGTGCTACAAATATGGTTAACCAAACAAAATAATTTTACCTCCTATCAAAAGAAGTAACCATCCACAGTCTGGAAAGCAATAAATAAGATGTCAGAAAAAAATAACAATAACATTTATGTGAAATCATGATTGCTTGCTACACACAAAGGAATGACATCCAGTTTTCAAGGAGTATTTCACCAACTCACCAAAATTTCTGTGTTGATAAAAGTCATTTCAGCAGATCTGTTTGCAAGAAATTATTAAACCAACACATATAATTTTCTATGGTTCAGTACACCTTATCAATACCACTGCCCTTAGAATATCCAGGTGTACTGTTCAATAACATTATCTTCCCATGATAAATACAATATTACACATTTACAGTAATCCTATAATATTCATTTTATAGCAATAAAGTGTATCCAGTCATGTAGTAAAAAAATACAGATTCACACAATCAATCCTGAATAACCGTTTTACAGATATGATTTATACAGTGTGACAAATTCATGGATTTGTTTCAAAGTGGAACATATTTTTTATTAAACAGAAACATCTTTATTGAATTATCACTTATGACATAGGCAATCATACATTTATCTAAATGAAAACAAACTACATTGTCATATTTTCAGATACAAACATTATACATCACATATAATCTTTGACACAGAACATTATATATAGCACATTCAATTCCTGTCCTCCCTTAAACATAATTCCTCCTCCAAAACATTATTGTGTGTGTATTATTCCCATAATTCTCATGTTTTCTATGTAATTTTCTCCTACCATTCTCTAAAGATCCTACTGTATTCACTACTTCTAGTACAGTTGGTTTAGACTTTGAAAATGCACTTCTTCTCTTTCGGCTGTTCCCATTAGGGGTCGCCACAGTGGATCATCTGTTTCCATTTCTTCCTGTCCTCTGCATATTGCTCTGTCACACCAACCACCTGCATGTCCTCTCTCACCACATCCATAAACCTTATCTTAGGCCTTCCTCTTTTTCTCTTACCTGGCAGCTCCATCCTTAGCGTCCTTTTCTCAATATACCCAGCTTCCCTCCACAGCACATGTCCAAACCAATGCAATCTCGCCTCTCTGACTTTGTCTCCAAACCGTCCAACCTGAGCTGACCCTCTAATATACTGATTCCTAATCCTGTTCATCCTTGTTACACCCAGTGCAAATCTTAACATCTTTAACTCTGCCACTTCCAGCTCTGACTCCTGCCTTTTTGTCAATGCCACCGTCTCCAACCCATACAACATAGCTGGTCTCACTACCCTCTTGTAGACCTTCCCTTCCACTTTTACTGGTACCTGTCTGTCACAAATACCTCCTGACACTCTTCTCCACCTATTCCACCCTGCTTGTACTCTCTTCTTCACCTCTCTTCCACACTCACCATTACTCTGAACTGTTGATCCCAAGTACTTAAACTCATCCACCTTCACCAACTCTACTCCCTGCATCCTCACCATTCCTCTATCCCCCTCTCATTCACACACACATATTCTGTCTTAGTCCTGCTGATCTTCATTCCTCTCCTCTCTAGAGCATATCTCCACCTCTCCAGGGTCTTCTCAACCTGGTCCCTACTCTCACTACAGATCACAATGTCATCTGCAAACATCATAGTCCATGGGGCCGCTTGTCTGATCTCGTCTGTCAATCTATCCATCACCATTGCAAATAAGAAAGTTGTCCATTTTTGTTCTTTAGACTTTGAAAATACATTAGAGAGTATATAGACATACTTGCTTGACAAGGAGGTCCCTTTGGGTTCTTATAGATGAAACCTGGTAATGGTGAGACAAGGATGTTTGTTTTGTGGATGCTGTACCTGTACATGGCAGAGTATGGAGGAAGTTGCTGGGTGTACAATTTTTCAAATAAATTTATATTGCTGACTGCAAAAGGTGTGATGCACTAGCTTCACATAAACTTCTGCAACAAATTCTCTAGAAAATGGCAAAATACTATATGGGGATTGACCTTTACATTGTCTAAAAGCTCTTGTTCTATGGCTGTTAGGCTCATGTCTGAAGGCCATTGGCTGCATATAAGCCTTGAATGTATCAGCAGTAGTATGGAACAGAAGGCACTTTGAAATAGTGTCATAAATTCCTAAAAAGTGTGTTGCAAAAAGCCCTGCCGACATGAAAGCATATATATAGCCTATGTGATATGATGAAGCACATGGTTTTACACCTCAAACCACAAAGTCACTGGACATTTTTATTTCTTGTATTCTAATTTTAAACAGTAGAGAAATTCTTTGGGGGAAAACTAGTGATGCACTACTTAAATATGCAGCACCAAAGATATGGAGCTAATTATGTTGTGTCACTTTCAGATAAAAAAATAAAACATGGAAATTACTCTCTGCTGCAGTTTTCCCTCCACAGAACCCCTGTCTCAGACTCTCGTTACTCTTTCCTATACATGTCTCAACAAAAGGGATTTCACATTGTTAAGGACCCAACCTTCCTTCATTACTTACACCTCCACAAAACAAATGTCTACAAAACACTCAAACTAAGGCAATACTTGACAACTGTAGGGTTAGTGGGCAGCCATAAATTCATCTGCAGACATGAGGTAATCTATGTGGGTGGGTAATGGCAAAGTGATTACAATCTACCTTGAAAACTCTATGAATCTATGACATGCAGGTAGCTACAAATAAAATATGGCACCTCAGCACTGCCATTGAAATGCTACAGAACAGTTCCATCTAAGTACCCTCATCACAAGAGGAATTGCAGCAGCAGTGACGTGTTGTTGTACCTGGTACCTGGTGTCTGACTTTACTACAGTGTGTGTGTGTGTGTGTGTGTGTGTGTGTGTGTGTGTGCGCTACCGTGCACATCTATGCCTGTATGTGTGAGTTACACCAGCCTATACGCACGCACAAATGCTGTTAAAAACTGTCAACTTCAGAAACGCTAAAATAACAAGAAATGTAAAAACACTGAAAAGGAGTTGCTAAACAAAACAAAAATTCTGACAGTGAAAACAGATTTCATATGAGCAACAGTAAACTTCTCTTCCCTTGAAACTCGCAGTTAATGAAGCTTCCCATTATCCTATCCTGCTCTAAGATTCGGGGTCTACCTGCCTGGAGAATAAGGACCCCCACAAATATTACTAGCCACTCATCCTTAAAACTACAGAAACTTGCCATCCTAAAGTCAAAAATCCTGCTACCAAGGGAAGCAAGAAAGTATGTGTTTCCCAAACCTAGCAGTAAAGTTGTAGTTTTACTAACATAACTTCTGTGTGTTATATTAAACATATATACTAACTATTAAATACATAAATATCATTAATTATAAAGTATTAAAACTAGTGACCTAGCCAGGATACCCAGCAGCCATACCCCTCTCCTCTCCGTAATAAACAAACCTTCCTGTCCCTGTGCTGCCTCCTGCAACTGTTATTATACACAGGCTTCCCTATGTCTATAATAACGATCTCCTATCTCTAGCTCAGCTGTAACATTACTTCCCTGTCCAGGTTGTTCCCTCTACTAGGCTTGTTTCTCACACTCCTATCTCTTCTCTCCCTCTTAGAATCTTGCAATGTATATCTCTGCTGTTTAAGACTGCTCTTACATTCCCTAGTCGATCCACCAATTAGCTTAATAACTGCACCCAGCTATTCCCCCTACTATCAGTAACACAGAATTTTCAGCTCTATACTTACCTTTTCCCTCCTGGTAGCAACCCAGCTATCAGCAGCTCACAGATTGTTCTTTCAGACCCTTCTTCCTTTTACTTGTCCCTATTCTGCTACAATTTCCCTATTCATCTGCTTCTCATCCTAAGAGTCACCCTTCTACAACTTTTTCTCTATCCTACTCCCCTGTCCCTTCCCTCACTTTGTCTCTCTTCCAACTTACTCTCAACCTAGCTCAACATGACCTAACATACTGATACTGGCTCACCTATGTAGAACTCTAGCCACTCCCATATCCTACCTCCCGCTTACCCACCTCACATCCCTTTTCAATTTTATAAAACAGTGCATTCCTGCGAGGAATACCCCCCTGGCTGCTGTGCGTTCCTGGCCATAGCATCTTTAACTCTGTAAGTTACTTTTTACTTTATTATTGCATATGATGACTTTTAGCTGGAGAATCATGAAAGCTTAGCTTGAGTCCTGATAAACCTTACCAAAACTAAGATCGTCCAGGTTGTTTTGCTTACTTGTGCTGACTTATTGTGTTAGTAATGGCTACAGTGTATTTGTGCTTCCCACGTGGAGTTGATGTAAGCTTCCCCACTGTTTTGAGAATGGGCTGCAATACTGCTTAGTACTGGATTTCTTTTCTGAGGGCTGCTCGCAAAAGTCTAGTCGGCAGTGGCTTGCTGGGACTATGTTGCATGGTCCTTGCCTCCAACATACAATTCGTCTAGTTAAATCTCTATTGTCTAAGGGTTACCTTCCCTGTAGAGGCTCCATGTAAGGCGAGCGCTTAGATAATACAAACTACCTCCTGCTACACCGATACTACGCGCACACCTCTCCCACGTTAACTAAACTCTCTTTTAACCTGAGGGAATCCTAGCTCTCAATACTACATAGAACTGTAGCATTTGCATATTTCAATTGCTCCTAGTGCTTCCAGGTGTTCCTCATGTACGCTTGCATAGTGTAGCTTTAATAGTAGATACACTGAGATGCTGCATAGTGTAGCTTTAATAGTAGATACACTGAGGCTTCAACAGGGTCTGCGCAGTATTATTAGTTTAAATTATAAACTGTGAGCGGGCTGGATATCTCTGTGCCTCCATATCTACACCTCAAGTATCAGGGTGGCGTTTTTTCAACATTGGGGTGGATCTTACTGGGTTGAAGCAATGCTTTATACATATACGCAGTGCCATATATTCTAAATGCTGTGCAAGTGCAGAAACAACACATAGCCACCTTTTTTTTTTCTTTTATAAGCGTACTAGCAGTGTGGCATCCTCAAAATTGGTGAAAAGCTTGCAGCATAGTTTTCTGTGCGTGGGCAGTTGCACATGTAGCTCTCAGTGATAAATGTAGGACCTATATGTTTGCAAATTCATACTAATTGACTCCTATGCTATGTGTAAATGGCTTATCTGAACTAAAGTGTTTCTGCCTTTTCCTGTACTGTTGTGAGCACATGTGATGAACTAATTAGAACTATATACCTAAAATGTCTGCTTCTATCTGGTTTATTTAACAAACTGCTTAAGTGTCCCTGAACTATTTGGTTATATTATATATTACTTAGCAGAACATGACTGTAAACACTGTAATGCATTCCTAGCCTGTTTGTTGAAAGATACTAAGTACTGTTGCCTCACTATTCCTAAACCTGTTCTGCCAGTGCCTATTAGTATAGGAACCAGCCTATATTTACTGAGAGAATGCTACATTAATGCCTGTTTTAACCAAGTGAATGATATGTTTTTGTTAGTGCTATTCTCTGACAGAAATGTCTGTACTATTACCCTAATTATCGAAAGATGTTTTCTCATCACTATATTTTGTTTTTCTCTATCTCTCTTAACATATCCAGCTTCCCATTCTCCTATCCTGCTCTAAGATTAAGGGTCTACCTGCCTGCAGAATAAGGACCCCCACAAATATTACTAGCCACTCATCCTTAAAACTACAGAAACTTGCCATCCTAAAGTCAAAAACCTTGCTACCAAGGGAAGCAAGAAAGTACGTGTTTCCCAAACCTAGCAGTAAAGTTGCAGTTTTCCTAACATAAATTCTGTGTGTGTTATATTAAACATATATACTAACTATTAAATACATAAATACCATTAATTATAAAGTATTAAAACTAGTGACCTACCCAGGATACCCAGCAGCCATACCCCTCTCCATTCCTTAATAAACAAACCTTCTTGTCCCTGTGCTGCCTTCTGCAACTGTTAACACAGCCTTCCCTGTTTCTATAATAGCTATCTCCTATCTCTAGCTCAGCTATAAAAAGAAGTTATGTTCTTACCATAACGTTCCATGTGGAGTGTTCATCTCGCCTTTGTTTTACACACGGTTCGGAGCCGATCCTCGGCTCCGAGTCGGCCGCATAGCAAAGCTCTGCATCTAAGAGAAGCTCGAGACTAGGCTATATCCCACAATCCTCCCTGCCATTACTCAGATCTAGTTTGCAAGCAAACCAGAATAACAATAACCCTGAGGTGCTAAGGCTACATACTGCCACAAAGAAAAAATTTAGAGACACCATCTCACTGACAAACCAACTAAGGGTAACGAAACATACCCGGAAGAGGTAAAGACATGTGGACCAGACTCTAGTCCTACTCGTTCTTCCAAACACGTGAGGGAGGGAAGGGAGGGAATGTAAGAACAAAGGCGAGATGAACACTCCACATGGAACGTTATGGTAAGAACATAACTTCTTTATGTGAGAGTGTTCAATCTCGCCGTTTGTTCTTACACACGGGTAGCGTCCCTAGCTCTGTCACCCTGAGTGACTCATGGGAGAACGTTCCTGAGCACAGTGGAACCAAAGGATGTCCTGTCTTTGGAGGCTTTGTCAACCCTATAATGAGCGATGAAAGTATGTGGTTTAGACCACGTGGCTGCTGCACAAATCGTGTCCAAAGGCAGGCGAGCTACATGAGCCAAGGAAGTGGAGACAGACCTAGTAGAATGGCCTTTTGGTTTGGTGGGTAAGGCCTGATTTGACTTAGAATACACAAAGGCTATACAATCAGTAAGCCGTTTAGAAAGCGTACGTTTTGTAACTGCCATGCCTTTTATATTGTCTGCAAATGCAACAAAAAGTTGATCTGTTTTTCTGTAGTCTTTAGTCCTGTCTAAATAAAATCTGAGTTGTCTGTGGACATCTAACTTGTGCAACATATATTCCAACTTGCTGGTATGGTTCTTGAAGAAAGTAGGGAGTTCAATGGCCTGATTAATATTTATGACGGAACATACCTTAGGAAGGAAGGACGGATTTGTTCGTAAAGAAACTCTATCTGGGTGAAAAATTAAGTAAGGCGGTTTAATTGACAGTGCTTGCAGCTCTGACACTCTCCGAGCTGAAGTAACCGCTACAAGAAAAAGAGTCTTCCACAACAGAAACTTCAGGGGGCAAGAAGAGGCTGGTTCGAAAGGTGGTAACATTAGTTGTGATAACAACAAATTTAAGTTCCATGGGAATAAAGGGTCTCTGACGGGAGGTCGAAGATGGAAGGAACCTTTCATAAAAGCTTTACAAAGCCTGTGGGACATAATAGAAGAACCATACTCACCAACATGGAAGTTGGATATGGCAGCCAACTGCACTCTTAATGTGGAAGTAGAGGCCCCTTCATGGAAAAGGATGGAAAGAAATTCTAGAACTTTATGTAAAGGAGCAACCAGGGGGTCCAAGTGTTGATTAGATGCCCAGTACACAAAGCGTTTCCATTTATTGTTGTAGAGTTTTGTGATGGAAGCCTTATGAGAGGCAACCAAAATGCGCTGCACTGCCGGAGAAAGTAGATCAGACCTGGCTAGGTGGGGAAGTGGAGCAGCCAAGCTGCTAGTTTGAGGGATAGAAGAGACGGGTGAGGAACTCCCGATGAATGTGTCAGTAGATCTGGTACTGGGTCCAGGATCCAAGGTTCCTCTGTTTGATGGGCTCGAAGAAAGGGGAACCATATCTGTCGAGGCCAGAATGGGGCTATGAGTATAATTGTCCTTTCCAGATTCATGGCTTTCTGGAGAAATCTGGGAATCAAGGGAATAGGTGGGAATGCATATAGGAGACCCGGGGGCCAACCATGTATCAGTGCGTCCCTGGGGACATCCCCTGGAGGGGGTAGAAGGGCAAAATAGCTTCTGCATTTGGTATTCATCAGGGAGGCGAATAGATCGCAGCAAGGCTGGCCCCATTTGCAGAAAATTCTTTCCGCCACTTGTAGTTTGAGGGACCACTCGTGAGGTAACAGGATGGCTCTGCTCAACCTGTCCGCAATGACGTTGGATGACCCCAGGATGTGCGTTGCTATCAGAAAGCGACCCGTGGACTCTGCCCATTGCCAAATTCTCATGGCCTCTCTGCATAATGGGTAAGATCTGGTTCCCTCTTGTTTGTTTATGTACCAGACTACAGACATGTTGTCTGTCTGAACTGCTACTGTCCCTAGAGGTAGGAGGGTTTGAAAGTGTTACAACGCCAAAAACACCACCCTCATTTCCAGAATATTTATGTGCAGGTTGTACTCGATGTTGGACCATTCCCCTTGGACTGTTCTTCCCTGAAAAAGTCCCCCCCACCCTATCAGGGAAGCGTCCGTGGTTATAGTGGCTGTCGGATTTGGTAGAACAAATGGACGACCCATAGTGAGATCCTGGCTGGACACCCACCATGAGAGGTCTCGCTTGCAAGAATCTGTTATCAGGATCTCGTACTTTAGGGGTAACTGTTGGAATGACCACTGCGTGAACAGCAGCCATTGGAGGAGCCTCATGTGCAACCTTCCCATGGGAATCGCAATCAGGAACGCTGCCATGAGTCCCAAAACTTTCAACACCAATTTGGCCGGGGCTTTCCTGCATTGCAGCAGAAGAAGAACCTGTTCCTTGAGGGATGAAGCCCTTACTTGAGGGAGCTTTACCAATGTTAAATGCGTATCTAGGTCTGCTCCGATAAATGAAATAAGCTGTGAGGGCAGTAAGACAGATTTTTTGAAGTTTATGGAAATCCCTAGGTGGGAACAAAGGTTGACTGTATAGTTTCTTGCTTGTATGAGGAGACGCTCGGTGGTGGCGGTGAGGAGCCAGTCATCCAGATAGGGAAACACCCGGAATCCTAGACATCTCAAGTGAGACGCTACCACTGCCATGCATTTGGTGAATACCCTGGGGGCTGAGGTGAGCCCAAAGGGCAGGGCTCAAAATTGAAAATGACTGACTCCCAGCCGGAAGCGCAGGTGATCTCTGGACATTCTGGCCATCTTGATGTGGTAGTACGCATCCTTGAGATCTATCGAGCACATCCAGTCGTCCTTCTGTAAAAATGGAAGGATCGATTGAAGCGTGACCATCCGGAACTTTTCCTTCTTCACAAAGGTATTGAGATTGCTGAGATCCAAAATGGGTCTCCAGTCCCCTGTCTTTTTCGGAACTAAAAAGAACCTTGAGTAAGTTCCGGATCCTTTTTGGTCCGCCGGGACTGGCTGAATGACTCTTTTTTTGAGCAGCTTTGAAATTTCTATTGCTGCTTGGCCTCGCAGATGGGGTGGCACATCTGGAGACCTTCTTTATTGGGGTGGAGTTGACATAAGGGGTATTTTGTATCCTCTGGTTACAATGCTTTTTACCCAGGAGTCTGAGGTGAGAGTTTGCCAGGCCTGTGGGTATAAAGCCAAGCGACCCCCGACTACCTCCAGAGCAGGACAGTCGGGCCCCCATTCAGGAGTGCTGGAAAGGCTTACCAGGGATAGTATGCCTGTTGCCTTGGTTCTGCGGACCCCCTCTGCCGCCAGGGCGGCATCTTCCATGTCTGCCCCCCTCTGCCTCTGGGGGGGGGGGTTCACTCTGTGTGGCCTGGAAAGATCCCTGAGTTCTACGGAACCACATTTTTCTGCCTCGTTGCCGTTTGGGGTATGGTCTGGATGGAATGGAAAAACGGACTCCGACAGCAGACAGAATCTTTCCTTCCTGCTCACACCGAGTTAATGTCTCTTTCACTTTGGGCCCAAAAAGAGTGGCACCATCAAAGGGGACGTTGGCGAAAGAAGACTTGAAGGCTTCCGCAAAAGAGCACAGCCGCATCCAGGATTGTTTTCGTAGAGCAATCGCTGAAGCTGCGGCCCTACTCGACCCTTCAGCCGCATACGAGATGAGCCTCATGGACTAGTTCACTACGGAGGTAAGGGTGTTAAGTTGTGCTGTCACCGTATCTGAAACAGCAGCATCTGTGTTACCCTGGAGGGTATCTCTCAGCTCCTTGATGAGATCCCTCTGTAGTCGTATAAAATGTGTCAAATAGTTTAGCGAACGAATGGAAAAAGTCGCTGAACTAAAAATGCACTTCCCGTATCTGTCCATAGTCCTAGAATCCTTATCAGGAGGATGAACAGAAGAGGAAGACTCCGACATCTCCTTTTTAGTGGCTGCGGCCACCACCATAGCGTCATCAGGGACTCATTTTGTGAGATAGGTCTTGTCCTGGGGAGCAGTAATAAATTTACTTGGTTTTCGAGGGACTGGTTCCACTGTGTCCGGTGTCTCCCATGCCCTTTGAGCAATTAAATCCATTAACTCATCGAAGGGCGGAGTAACCCAGGAGGTAGAAGGTTGAGCACCAGATGCCTTCAGCAACACCAACTCGTCCTCAGTGGGGGCTAGGGACTGCCAATCACCCCTCTGTTTTAATATCTCCAAGATGTCCGCAAATGAGACATCCTCAGAGGGGGATTTTGGGGACCCCTCTGACTCATCCAAGTCAGTGTCAGACGTTAGAGATTCCTGTGGGGAGTCTAAGTGCCTCCTCTTGCACAATCTTTTCCTCGGGACCTCATCCGAGGGGGATTCCGGTGAGGCCTCCGAGGAACAGGGGGCATCCTCTAGGGATGGCTGAGACAATGGTGCTCCACGCTTTGGATGTGTCGTGGGAACAGAAACAGAGAGCGGCTCCTTAAGGGGGGGAGAAGACGCGTCCGATGTAGTGGTTGTCTGTATAGACAAAACCTTCCTCATATGGTCAAAAACCCCTGAACCTCAGGTCGAGGACTCCCCCGGTTCCAAAGAACATGGAAGAATCCGAGACACGGGGCCCATGGGTCTCGACCCCGAGGACGGAGCCGAGCCGATCTGCGCCGAAGCCCCGAGAGGGAGAGTCGGAACCGAAAGGTCGGTACGACTCTCGGTCCCGGAACCAAGGAGAGATCGTCGACTCCGTGACTCACCTATCGGTTCCGACGGAGTCGAGGTAAATGGTGTCGATCGTGCAATGGACGGTTTCGGCACCGAGGGCTCCACTATCATCAGCTCATCCTCTTCCGGCTCCGAAGACTGGATGGGTCTCGAAGGAGGACCTGTTGGAGATAAAGGAAGGCCTTCTAGTTTCGACACCAACTGGGAGGAAACTGCAATCAATTTGGAAAGGGCCGTGTTCTCCATAAGTTTCTGCACGACACGATCCACATCAGTATCAGATAATGGTCTGGAAGATCGGGTCGAAGGGGCCGAAGATGGCACCGACCGAAGAATAGACGGTGGCGGTAGTTCTGACACCGGTTCCAAGACCTGGGGCTCAGTGAGAGACAAGCGTTCAACGCTCAGCCCCAAAGTCTGTGGAACCGGCGAACAAACTCTAGATGATGTACTCTGAGCCGATGACATGGGCTCCGACATCTTCGACCCCTTTGAAGACTTAGAAGCCTGGTCAGACTTGTCCAAAGCCTCTTGGAAGGCAGGCTTAAGAAGCCCCCTATCAATAAGTTTCCTGCGTCTATCTGTCATGACCCTCCCACTGAAGGAATGGCAAATAGAGCAATCCTCTTGCAAG
This sequence comes from Protopterus annectens, assembly GCF_019279795.1. Classification (NCBI taxonomy): domain Eukaryota; kingdom Metazoa; phylum Chordata; order Ceratodontiformes; family Protopteridae; genus Protopterus; species Protopterus annectens. The sequence continues at coordinate 522,201,392 of NC_056750.1, forward strand.
TGGAGAGGGCCAAGACAGTAGACGCAGGAAGTGTGGTTGTCAGTGATGGACATTTTCTGTCCACACTGACACCTTTTGAAACCAGACTTGGCTTTTTCAGACATAACTTAAAGAAGAGGTATTTAAAGTTTAATAGTTTAAGTTTAAAGGAATTTACAGTTAGGTAAGTGTAGGCCCCAAAGGGAAACCTATAAAAAAACTAACTATAATATACACACAAACACACTATAGTATAGAAATATAAAATATCCACAAAAAAACTATAGGAGAATAATAACTTTTGAAAGAAGAAAAAGAAGAAAAAAGACTATCTTATCTGTCTAACAACTAATCTCTGGTCCGAGCTCTCTGTAGCGATGTGACCTGTTGCAGCGGCAAACTAGATCTGAGTAATGGCAGGGAGGATTGTGGGATATAGCCTGGTCTCGAGCTTCTCTTAGATGCAGAGCTTTGCTATGCGGCCGACTCGGAGCCGAGGATCGGCTCCGAACCGTGTGTAAGAACAAACGGCGAGATTGAACACTCTCACGTCATTATTTCCCTGTCCAGGTTGCTCCCTCAACTAGGCTTGTTTCTCACACTCCTATCTCTTCTCTCCCTCTCAGAATCTCGCAATACATATCTCTGCTGTTTAAGACTGCTCTTACATTCCCTAGTTGATCCACCAGTTAGCTTAATAACTGCACCCAGCTATTTCCCCTACTATCAGTAACACAGAATTTCCAGCTTTATACTTACCCTTTCCCTCCTGGTAGCAACCCAGCTATCAGCAGCTCACAGACTGTTCTCTCAGACCCTTCTTCCTTTACTTGTATCCCACTCTGTTCGCCCTGTGGGCTCACTCCGCTCCCCTACCCTGCCCCCAATTCCCACTCACCCCCACCACTCCTACATTTATTCTTCCCATCCCTCTCCCATCCTCCCTAAATAACCAATAGATACTTTTCCTCCTTACTCCACCCACTTATAGTCAGCCCACTTACTTACATTCACTCTATCCACTTCCCTAATCACAGTCCCCTCCCCTTCTTGCAATCCTAAGGAAATCTGCTCCTCTTCCTAAACCCTCACTCCTGTATAGCCTTTACTTTGCTCCACAACTACATATAATCTTTCTCCTCTTGCACAAACATGCCTTACATAATCCTCCACACCCACCTGGCCCCCTACCTCCTCCTTCTTTTACTCATTTCCTTATGCTATACCACCTTATTCTCCTCCAATGCCTGCCCAATTCTACCTACAAAAATAACCTCCATACACACCAACCTTTACCCTTACTCTTACTCTCACTTCCACTCTATCTCCTCTTCCCTCTTCCAGCCTAAGCCTCTACACCTATTCCACACTAAAATCTTCTCCACCTTTGCTACAAAAACATACACAAACTAATCTTAGATCTTCCTAAATTCTTAGTTTTCAAATACAAATGGCTCAAGATTAACTCCTGCAACAACCTGGTCTTAGCTGGTGATATCCACCCCAACCCCGGTCCCAATACCATTATCAATACCTCCTCTCCCCTGTACCTCCCACTCCCTACAACTCCATAAAAATCTTCACAATTAATGCCCAGAGTCTCAACAATAAAGTCCACCAATTTCAAGCTTGGCTAAGTCATAACCAACCAGACATCCTGGCCATCTCTGAAACTTGGCTTAAACCCCATATGTCTGATTCAGAGATCCTGCCCAAAGGATTTCACATCCTTAAAAATGACCAATTAAATAAAAAAGGTGGCAGCACTGCCTTAGTCTACTCTGACCTACTTACCTTAATTCCCCTCCAAATTCTAATTCCTCAATTCAATAACACTGAACTTACAGTTGGACTACTAAAACTGAACAAACATAAAAACATTGCTCTATATATATCTCCTGGTAACATCTCTATCCTCGAAGATATCCTCCACTGGGCATCTACTAAAATTAAATACGAAACCTACATTCTAGGTGATGTAAATATTGACTGGAACAAGGTCAATAGTCCCTCTCCATCCATATCCCTTAACCTCTATAACTTCACGCAAAGAATCTACTCTATCACCCGACCTAACAAAACTAACCCCCCTGGATCTACTATTGACTGGATCCTAGTCTCTGTTCCAAATAAAATAACCAACTCTGGCACAATTCCTGATTCCATTAGTGACCACCTCCCAGCTTTCATTCAACGTGCAACTAACTCTTCTCTTCACCAGCACCAATATGTTCTTACTCGCAAGCTTAGTAACTTTAACCCCACAACCTTCTCCAATATGCTTAAACAAATGGACTGGCAAATTCTAAAAACCCTCCCACTTGACAGTGCTACAGACTACTTCAACTCTGTCTTCCTAGACACCCTAAATTCTGTAGCCCCACTAAGAAACAAAAGAATATAAACTAATACAGCTCCTTGGCTATCCAAGCAAACTAAACAAATTATGCACCAAAGAGACAAACTATGGAATCTTTATCAAAACAATAACCCCAATACCTTCCTTCAATACAAACAACGTTGTAACCATGCAAAACAGCTAATCATCAAGGATAAAAAATCCTACTATATTAAGCTCCAGTCTAATAACAACAAAACCCCCAAACAATTCTTGAAATCAATATATTCACTTCTCAATCCTGGCTCCAAGAATAACCCCTGTCCTGACCCTAGTAAATCAGACCTTGAAATCAACTCAGATTTTAATTAATTTTTCATAGAAACAATATCAGACCTAACCAAGACAGTCCCCAACAACAACCTTTCAGTCTCTCGCTCTTCCCATTCTAATTCCCCTAATAATCATTCCCTTATGTTCGACCTCAAACCTGTCTCCACTAACGTTATAAAAAAACTTACTTCTATGCAAACTTAAACCTTGCTCTAATGCTCCTGACAATATTCCCTCCTCTTTCCTAAAATGTGCTGCTGACAGTATAGCTCTCCCAATCAGCATTATTATTAACAGATCTTTAAAGGAATCTTATGTCCCCAAACTCTGGCACTCAGCTTATATTCTTCCTCTCCACAAAGGAGGCAAAAACACCAATATTTCAAATTTCCACCCTATTGCACTGCTCTCACCAATCTCTAAAATCCTTGAAAAGTACATCCACCTCCAACTTATGTCTTTCCTAACCCAAAACAATCTAATTACACCTACCCAACATGGCTTCCGCCCAGGCCACAGCACCATAACCACCCTACTGTCTTTCCTAGAAACTGTCAATCTAGCCCAAGATTCTGGACACCTGGTCTCTACTGTATTGCTAGATTTGTCCAAAGCTTTCGATACTGTTTCCCACAAACACCTCCTTTCTCATCTCTCAAATCATCATCTTTCACCAAGCACTTTATCCTGGTTCTCCAGCTACCTATGAGACAAATCACAGTCAGTCAAATGGAAAAACTCCACCTCCCCCTTCTTAGCTACTCCTACTGGTGAACCTCAGGGATCTATCCTAGGTCCAATGCTTTTTAACATCTTTATTAATAACTTTCACTCTGCAATTCCTGATGCCAAAATCATTCAATACGCAGATGATTCTGCCTTGGTCTGCTCTGCCTCTAACCTCTCTGAATTGCTCACTAAAACCCAAACTGCTTTTTCAACCACCGAAAACTGTATGCACCAAAACCATCTCTCTCTCAATGCCAATAAATCTAAAATTTTACTGTTCCCCCCAATAAAGACTCATTCCTATAACAAAGATACTTTCAGAGTCCTGAGTCAAACCAAATCACCTGTAGAAGTGGTTCCATCCACCAAACTAATAGGCATTACTATAGATGAATACCTTAAGTTTGACATCCACTTTCTGCAAAATATTAAGAGAACCCACCAAAAACTTGGTATGCTATACAGGAATAATCACTTTCTCTCACACTCTACTAGGCACACTCTGGCCACTACCTATCCTCTGCCCTCCTTACTATATGGAGCTCCTCTCCTAACCAGCATGTCCTCCTCCATCACCTCCAAACTAGAAAACTGCTATAATAAAATCTCTAAATTTGCCACCAAATCCAAATATTCCACCCATCATTGCCTTAACCTACAATCTCTGAATTGGCTAGAACTCCCAAACTACCTAAACTACCTCCAACTTACCACTGCTCATAGACTCGTATTTCACCTTTCTAAATGTCCAGCTCTAGCTAATATCCTTCCCCCTTACACCCCTAACAGAACTCTCAGATCTGAACATCAAAACTTGATAGCTATCCATAAGCCCAAACGTCCTGCTGGCCAACTCCTCCTCTCTATCTCACTAGGTAAAAAATGGAATTATCTCCCCTCCACTATAAGAACTATACCAAACTCAGAAAACGTCAAAACCCAGCTTTTCAAACACCTGTCCACTAAACTGAAATGTACCTGCCTTCACCCTACCTAAATTCAACCAACTATTTGCACATAAAATGTTTTTGCTTCTTCTCTCCCAGGTTTCTATGCTCTCTAAATCTCCCATAGCTAGTTTTTCCTATGACTGTATCCAAGCTCTCTTCAATTCCTAGAGCTAGCTACCCCTCATCACAACTGTGTAAATATTATAAATAGTTTCATACTTTAAATGTGTACTTGTAAAGGTTTTATATTTCTACTTTAAAGGTTTGTATGTAAAGTGTTTTCCCTATATACTATGCAATGAGTACTCACATAAATGAACCTGTATAACCCTTAAGATCATCTACGATGATGTTTGTCGGACTATTGTGCAACACTGTATGTACATTTGTTGCAAACTGTTCTAGATGATGTATCTTTACATTTCTGTATTACTATATCTGTACTGTATTATGTATTTGGAGCTTTTCTCCCCGGGCCTCCACTGAAAACAGGTCCCTTGGGCCCAGTGGACTTCCCCGGTAATCAAACTGGAAATAAATAAATAAATAAATAAATATGTGTGCATGTGTGTTGTCAATGCTGACACACAAAAGCACTCCTGTAACTGACTCAAGCACCCAGAAGCACAAACCAGGCCAAAAGTTCACTCAGCAATTTAATGGAAAACAAGTGCAGCAAAGTCTTAAATTTCCACCAAACATGGCTCGTATGTGTTCAACCCTGGATTGTTTGAAGAGGGAACTAGGTCACTTAATTCAAATGTTTACAGACAGAGGTTACCCAGAGGACTGGGTTCATGAACTGGGTATGGACATTCTGAGTGGGTGGGGTACTAGATACACCCCTTTGTTGCGGGTGTCCCAGCCTCGAAATAAGCAACCTTCTCGGGGGCTAGTTCCACTCACTCTCATTCCATGGTTACCTATTATGGTTCCTTCAGTCACAAGATTAGGGACATTCTCAATAAAAACTGGGTTATTTTGGAGGGTAACGAGGACCTGTTTCTGTCCCTTGGCAAAGGACCATCATTTTCATATAAGTTAGGACACAATATGAAACATCTTCTGGAACATCCCATTTTAAATACGAAGGAAAGAAGGGGAATAAAGAAATGTGGTAGATGTAACCAGTGTCCACTTATTTTGGAAAATATAAAAATATCGATAGGTGACCCGCCGCAGAGAATTAATTGGCAGGGGGGAATTGTCAAACCAAGGGTTTGGTTTATCTGTTTGTCAGGGGGTGTAATATGTTTTATATAGGTAAAACTGAAAGACTCCTGAGAAAAAGGATTTATGAACACACATATGCTATGAAAATGCATAACCAGAACAACGCTTTGCACAGACATGCAATGAAATGTGACAACTTTACAGGATATAAGTTTGGCATTTTAGAAGTGGTCAGATACAATGAGAGGGGAGGAGATTGGTATAATGAATTAGTGAGAAGGGAATTGATGTGGCAGTTGTCACTAAATGTCACCCAACACCCAGGTATCAATGACAACTTATCTTTGGTGCCTGTACTGAAACAAAGGGCACTTAAGTTATAAAGGTGTTTTGTAAGTTTGAAAAACAGTTTAGCTAGAAAGTAAAGAATACAAATAAAACACACATTTCTTTACAAATACATCAGGAAGTGCAATTCTCACTTCCCAGTTTTAACCTGTTTTTTTAAAATGTTAATTGATTTTAAATGTTAATTGATTTTGATTAAGCTACTATTTATACCATAATGCAATGCTTTTCTATGGTTTTGAAAAAGTCTGTGACTAAATCAGATGAAAGTGCTTACCTTAATTTCTGCATTGGATATTCATGCAATGGATGGTATAACTTTACTGATTTTATGTACCACTACAACAACTGTTTGGTGGAATTTTAAGACTTTGCTGCACTTGTTTTCCATTAAATTGTTGAATGAACTTTTGGCCTGGTTTGTGCTTCTGGGTGCTTGAGTCAGTTACAGGAGTGTTTTTGTGTTACTAGTGGATTTTACACTCCTGCATACTCTTTTTTATTAATGCTGACACACAGGTTGACTGGGTAAAGTACAGCCACAGTTTAAAATGTGGCAGTAATTTGCTTAGCCTTCCCTGTCTGATAGTGTCCAAGGTAGGTGCACTATGATGTTTTTTGTGTGTCTGTCTCTGTCTGTGTCTGCATGCATGCAAACATTGCCGGCCTTAGGCATAGGCGAACTAGATGACCGCCTAGGGTGCCGTACAGGCCGGCCTTGGAAAGGGCGCTATTTTTAAGTGTTTATTTTAATTAAGAAAATCTGCATTCTTCTTGGCTCCCTGTTCAGGAAGCCTGAAGCATAGCGTGAGACAGGTTGAGCGGCGCCCTCCCACTTACAGCTGCAGGAGAGGTTGAGCGCCCTTCCACTTACAGTTGCAAGTTGCCCCGGAGACTGAAAAAAAAAAAAAAAGGAAATCATCGCGGTACACGAATCTGGAACATCAGCATACGTGCGTTATGACACCAGCATGGACGTAAATACATTCTTCAAGCCTGCGTGTAATTTAAACAAGCAGTTCTTTTATGCCAAGTCCGTGTGTCCGCGTGTAGCCATTTGCTTTAGAAAGAAGGTAAGTGTATGCGTGTTTGTGTTTTTGTAATTTAAACCGTTCACTTCAAAATCAATTTTTATCAACAAGCCCTAATCAGTAGCCCCGTGTTATTAAATATGATGATTGTTGAGAAAAGGAACAAAGCCCTAAGTATTCAAAGTCGGAATACAGAGTTTTAAAGTCTTGCTTGCCACATCAATATTTCAGTTAATAGAGTTCAGCACTGCAAAGTGATTAGAACATTGCAATATTTCATACTAGTAGTTAATGTTACAACATAAGGAAATGTAGTTGCGCTTGCTTACTTTTGCAGATTGGCTTAACATGTGCACTTTTATTAAAGTTTTCCCCTTGCTGCATAGCCATCTTAGTACTTTGATTTTTGTAATCTACAATCACATTTGCAATAATCTAAGCGGTCGGTTTACCAACTCTTATGTGACCAATGTATTCGTACCAAATGGTACTGAAAAACTATTACTCTTAAGTACAATGTACACAACAGCCACATACTGGTTCACACTCCTAAACTTCAGAGGGAAGGACCACCGGTTATGATGAAGCAAACTTTGTAATCTGCAGCACAGACATGTTCCGCACGATGTCATAACAGTTCAGTGCTCTGAGAGCACACTTACAGGCAAAATAAGTAAATACACACATACAAAATACAGCTGGCTACTCAGGTATTCTTGGCTAAAACTTAAGATGCATAAGTAGTCTGTGCAGCCTAGTGTATGGTAAAAAGTGTATGATATGAACTAACTCCTGGCAGTGATGATTATGTAGCTCTGCCTCATTCATTCATGTTTTGGTCTTGTTATATTCAATTAAGCTTTTGACTGCTATGAGTTTAATTCGATATAAAACAGTTAGTGTTACTATGACAATGATGTGTTGTTATGAACAAAATTTAAATGCACTTGTGCTATTTTCAGGGCTTTTTTGTGCACTGAACTATTATTACATAGTTTTAAATATTAAATTATCATAAAAAACTATTATAAAATTGCACGATGACAGTGTTTAGAATGGATGGAGTTCCTTGAGTACTGTGATAACTTCTGAAGGGTTTGCTACCACAAAAAGCTTGTGAACCACATCTGTGTAGAGATAACTTCAAAGCAAGTATGGCCCTAGTCAAATGGCTGCTGTAGTGTCAGGAAAAGAGCTCAGTACCACAGACAGTATTTTTTTTTCTTTTGGGTTAATTCTTGAACAGTGTTCATCAGTTCATCAGGCTCGTTGTGACCTGTGTTGCCTTGGTAGAGATTATCATAGCATTCTATGGACATCACTGCATTCTTAAGACATTTTTCCCTGAGCTGCTTTTAGAGCCATTGATACCTGAAGAAAACTGATTTACACAAATGTAAATGTTGTGTTATGGTTTCCTAAAATTATTATATTTCTGCTTATTCTCTGAACATCAACATACAGACAGACTTTGAATGGTATGAGATCTCACATTCCAATCTTTGCTGAATGAGCATGTAATTTGATAAACCGAATTGTGAATGTAGCACAGTTACCATGAAAAGCAGTCTTTGATGTTGCATGGAAAACAGGTTTTGACACTAGGCTTTTCTGTCCCATTTGGTATTCAATGACATTACAAGAACAGAGCAATGCATTGATGAGGCAAATGTGGTTTTGAATGAGGACCAGTTGCTGACATTCTGTGACAAACTGCCAGCTTATACTGAATCTGAGCTATTTATGTACAGCTGGGGAGAGGGAGAGAGAGAGAGAGAGAGAGGGAAAGAAAGCTGTTGTATGGTGCCCATGTTGTGATAGTATTTATCTGTGATCTACATACAAAGGCTAACATTTTAAACTATGATAACTTCAGAGTCACCAGGCTGACTTGTAACTAAATGAGTGTATGATGTGAAACTAAATGAATATCATTCCAATATGACACCTTGAAACCCAATACCTCTAAAGAAACTTCTTAGCCCCAGTTGCACAGCACTACTTACTCAAGTACATATACCATTGAAATACATGTACCAAAATTAGGTGAGTTTCTTGCAGTGGCAACAATGACAAAGTAAAGACAGCAGTATCTACATTTTAAGGGCAGATAAGGGTTCTATACTTCTAAGTATGTCCTCCTTTGCATGAAATGCCTAGCAGCTATGAACTTGTCATTTTTAGTAATTTCTTATTGCAATATTACCAGTTTACCAATTTTTAATGTAATATAGGCAATTAATTATTCAAGGGCAACAGGCACTGAATTTGTAGATGAAACACTAGATGTAAAGTTGTTTGCCACTGGCAATCTCTTCATTAGTAACAGATTTCTTTAATGTGGAATTGTTCAGATGATTTCTCTTCTGCAGAGATTGTTTGTATTGAGTGATATTGGTGGATTGTAATGACAGAAGCCTGAGTACCTTTTATGGTTGGAATTTTTTGAAATGGGTAGTTTTGTCATTATTGGTTTATATATTTTGTTTCATTGCTTATTAAAAAATGCTTAAAACTACAAATGTAAAACACATTCTAACAAGTGGTGCTGTTATTACATAAGGAATATAATTTAATGCAATCAGGAAGTTGAATCAAAGAACAAATACATGTATGCATGGCCGTAAAAATGTGTGCAAGGAGTCTGTTTTGAAAACAGCCCAAATGTAAACTTAATCCTCCACTGACCAGATGCATTTTCTATAAATATGGGTTTTCATGCAGTTTCAGTGGCAGAGAATTGTACTGTTCATGCTAAGCCTGTTTTCATTGCAAGATTGTATTGTTTATCAAATGGCTCTCTGTGTTTGTGCTATTCTAGCTTAAGTTTCTGTACACAAAGAGAAGAGATGTTGCTGTTCTACTTTCACTGAGCTGTAAGGTTTGCTCACCTACCCAGAATAAATTAAACTGTTTAGATTAACCTAAACAAGCCTTTGAACAAAGGCACATAGGCTTCCATTTTCTGAAGACATGACTTTTATAGTAAAGTATGTGTGAAGGAGCAACAGATAAAGCAGGTTTATTAAAGGAAATTTCCATCTTCACTTGCAGTTTAAACTACATTACAAGGTATCCTTTCTTCTATGCATTTAAATAATTAAAGGAAATGACTGGACTGGCTTTTTTGGGGAGTGAATGACTGGAGTGTTTTTTTTGGGGAGTGACCTATCTGTGGGCGTGGCTCGTATGGGGTGTTTCATGAGTATATGGGTGGGGCTTAAGGGGCGCCGGAGTGCTACTTTGCCTGGGGTGCCATATCAGCCAAGGCCGGCCCTGCATGCAAATGTGTGCGTCAGTGTGTGTGTGTGTGTGTGTGTGTGTGTGTGTGTGTGTGTGTGTGTGTGTGTGTGTGTGTGTGTGTGTGTGTGTGAGAGTGTGTGTGTGTCTTTCTCTCTCTCTCTACATGTCTTGTCTGTCAATATTTGGAGAGAGCCTGTGCCGGTGTGTGGTCTGTTTGGACCTGCACTACTTCATTGTGCAGAATGGCTGGGCCCTCACCCATGCAATGAAAAATTGATCAGTTGAGAGATTCACAGTCACGTCCATTCCCAGTTTATGAAATATTGCACTTCTGGGAATGCACACAACTATGAAGTTTTAAATGGTACAGCAGCACAACTCAGCTCACCAACATGGTGAAAGTTGTGTCACTGACATGTTCTTGATGTGTGGAGCCAGCAAGCTCTGCACAATTAGACAATTTACAGCTAAGAACGAGGCCTAAAATGTCTAACTTGATAGAAATGGGAAAGGGGTCGAATTTTCCCACTTTCCCAGTACTAGTGCGCAAGAAGAACAAACACCAGAGAGGCCCCTCCCAACAGAGGGAAGTGAAGAGACGGAAAATAGTGGACTGACTGTTGTTGGTGACTATGATGTATTTAATTTATCTAATGTGGTTTTAACCCCAGAACAGCTATGAGTTTTGGGGAAAGGGCTGACTTTTATACCGAGCAGAGGCTTGAAAGTAAGTGATGGTATTTTAGATTTGCATATGTTTGGGCACAATATAGCAATGAGAGAAATGTGTGGTAATAATATGAATGTACGAACAATGTTAAAACATCCAAGCACGTTTGTACCAATAATACACCCCACAATACAAACTTTTATAAGGACATGTGAATTTGAAATTAGAAATTTTTTTGACTAAAGTTATAGTAAATATGATGACTTGAATGCTTCTGAAAAGAAAGAATTAAATTCTTTGATGGAAGAAGAACGTATTGTAATTAAGTCAGCGGACAAGGGTGGGGTTGTTGTTGTTTTGAATACTGCAGCATATATCTCAGCACTGAATGATTTACTTAAAGATGTACAAACTTATTTAAGTGTTTCTCCTATAATGCTGAGAAATTTAATTTGTAAAGTGAGAGCAAAATTAGAAGAACTCAAGGGACAGGGGTTGTTGGAACAAGATTTGTTAGACTTTTTTCATATAGAGCATCCTGTGACACCTATATTTAAAGCGCTTCCAAAAATCAACAAAAATGTTGTACCACCACCCATGAGACCGATAGTCTCAGGCAGGGGTGGATAACAAAACATTTATCCATATGAGTGGAAACTAAACTGAAATTAGTGATGCAGTGTTACCCATGAATATTAAAAGGCACAAGACACTTTTTGAGTATGTTATCAGAGGATGTAGAAAGCAAAACAATGATCAGTGTATTTAATGGTTACTCGATGTTAACAACCTCTTTACTGCTATTAGTAATAACTATGGTTTAAATGTGATTAGGGAAGTACTAAAAGTAACGAAAGTGTTTGATGGGAGAACAAACCAGTTAATTCTGGAAGTTCTACAACTCGTACTTGAAAATAATGTATTTATGTGTAATGACACATACTACAGACAAAAACAGGGTGTGGCTATGGGCACACCCTGTGCAAACTCATACATCAGCCTAGTGATGACGCATTGGGAAGAAATGAATATATGTATTAATGATCAATGGTGGAGCGAATATCTACTGCATTATGTTCGATTTGTGGATGATGTTTATATTTTATGGCAACATAGTGAGGATGCATTGACAAGGTTTGTTAAGCATTTGGAGACAACCACTGATTTTTTATGATTAACAGTAAAAAGTGACTTCAAATCCATAGATTTTTTTGGATGTAAGAATAACCAAAGATGTAAGGACTCGTATGTCAACCTCTCTATGTAAGAAAAATTGTTGGAGCAATCATTATTCGGAATTTTCAAGTATGCACCCTAGACGTACTTTTAAGAACATAGTGGTGGGACAGGGTTTACGCACATCAAGATTATGCACAGAAGAAGCCAACTTTGAAAAAGAACTGGAGAGTTTACAGAAGCATATGGTACAAAGGAGTTATACTAACAACTTGATGCAAGAGGGGTTAGAACTAGTGAAGAGAGATAGAAAGGGAAAGGCTAGACCATGGTTCAAAGCCAATGAGACACAAAGCCATAAGAACAATACAATGATACAAAAAAGTAATAAACATAAGCTTATGCTACAATATAGCAACAACATTAACTGGGTCTGTGAAATAATTAAACAAAATTGGAAAATCCTGTTAAGTGAGGACAGACTCAAAAATATAGTGGATAAAGAACCAAGCTTTGGTTTTAGATGCAACAGTAACTTGAAAGACGTGTAAAGAACCAGGAATAAGAAATAAAATTAGGCTAACATCAGATAGAACAGGTACTTTTCCTTGCAGGTACTGTAAGACTTGTTTTATGATTAGTGATAAGAATAGCTTTGTTCACCCCATAAATATAAAGGAATATATATTTAAACTATATGCAGACTGCTACACGGAAAATGTGGTACATGTAGCGATGTATACAACGTCACTTGTATAGTATTAGACAGAAAGATGAACGTAACGCTCTGTATGTGCATACTTCTAAGAATCCAAAACACACTTTTAAATTTATGGTTATACAGGTTATTCATATGAGTAAAAGGGGGGGGACATAGTGAATGTCACTGAGTGTAATGAATTACACTGGATTATAGAGCTAGCAGCAAATCATCCACCAGGGTTGAATACATGTATACTTTTAAGACCAGCCCTTAGGAAAAGGAGGGCAATGAGATGATTGGTGGTTGTGTTTTTAAATGTATTTGAATAAACTTCATGAAAGCTGATTCACTGTCTGATGAAGGGTTATCCCAAAAGCGCTCACAGTTTTATCACCATTTTACCTGTTTTTATGGAATAAAAGTTTTCACAGCCTGTTTGGACTCGACTGTTTTCTTGGATTTACAACAATCACATATTTTAATGCATTATAAGGAAATGCTTAATTTTTATTTTCTGACACATCATCTGAAAAAAATATTGTCATGTATGGATCTGCATATGAGTGCACAAATTTCTGGCTTGACAAGGTGAATCACATATCCCATAGATGTAACAGTGCAAACATCATTTACTGAATATGGTGGGAATGCCACATAGTAAAAGCATTTAAAGAGACTATGGCTCGCTTAAAAATACATATCAGACTTAATTACAACAGCCATTAAGGCATGTGACTGATATCACTGGTAGAAAAAGCTAAACTGTCATTTCTAAAAATTGTAAGTTATGTACTCACCATAACTAGGCATCTGTGTTGCCCATTTCTATTCTCATTCACTTATGGTACTCGGCTCCAAGGGCCGCATACTATAAACTTCAGATCCAACTCTTGAGCTCCTCCCTCTACCCATAATGCCACACTCCACCCCCATTACCTCAGACTGAGTTTGCTTCTCTATCACCTAATAACAGATGAAGAACAGAAACATTAGATAGAAAAGATAGGGCTTAAACATGGAACTGTAGATTCCAAAAAAAATCCAATATGGACATCCAGAAGGAGAAAATGGATAGGGATGGATGGGAGGGGAGTTGAGGAAGAATGAAAATGGGCAAAACAGATGCCTAGTTATGGTGAGCACATAAATCTGATGATGTTCTTTTCATTCTTCCTCACTTATGGAACAGAGTCTCTGGCTATTTTCATCTTGGGTGCCCATATGGAAGGATATTCCCGACTACAGCCGAACCAAAGGAGGCTTTTTTCTAGATATGATGTCCAATTTATAATATGAAAGAAAGGTATGAACCTTGGACTATATAGCTGCTGCACAGATGTCATCAATAGAGGTTCTTGACCAAAAAAAAGATGATGCAGCCACTGATCTAGTTGAGTGAGCTTGGGTTTTTTTGGCAATGTCATACCTTTCTGAGATTAAATCCATGACATACAGTCTGTAATCCATTTAGCTATGGTGATTTTAGAAATTGACTGGCCTAGGTTATTTGGAGAGAAAACTACAAAAAGCTGGTCTTTCTAAATTGTTTTGGCCTGTGGAGGTAAAAATGTAAGTCAAAGAGGTGTATAGCATGTACTCTCCTTTATTTGCAAAACTTGAAGACTGTTAAGTGAATGGATTGGTTAATGTTATTTTCAGAAGCTACTTTAGGTAAAAAAACAGAAGTGTTAGTCTGCAGAGAAACCCTATCTTTGTGGAAAATAAGGAGTTTTTGCTGAAAATTCTGGAGTTCAGGAATTCTTTCAGCTGAAGTAATAGCTACTAAGAAAGCTGTCTTCCATGACAGAACCTTTTAGGTCAAATTTGTCTAAAGATTCAAAGGGTTTTTGCGTCAAAACTTCAAGTACTACCGTAAGATCCAAAGGAAGTAAGGGATCCTTTACTGGAGGCCTTAGCAGAAAAATGCCCTTCATAAAAGCTTTACATATTCTAGAGGAAGCTAAAGAGAAAAATCTATTCCCTGTGTGGAAATCTGAATTTGCTGCCAACTGAAGTTTAGTTGTCAAGAAATAAGCACCATCTTTGAAAAGAGTTGCCAAAATTGAAGAATAGCCAAAACTGGTGCAGAAAAGGATCAACATCGTTATCTGATGCCCAAATAGAGAATCTTTTCCACTTGTTTCTAAACATTTTTTTTTCAGTAGAATCCTTTTAAGAAGCTAATTTAATGTCATGAACCAGGGAAGAGTTATTTACATAACCCTCTGCATAGCTCACTTTATACATCTCTATCTGCACTATGAAAACTACAGCTGTAAGTTTATGGCATATATTTGCGGTGGGTAAGTTTTACGTGTGCCTTTTTTATATATTCATAATACTGTGTTTTATATACCGTTATACTTCTACTGAGTCTGTCCCTTTTGTTGTATTTGTTTTGTTTCTGCTGTAAAAAAATCTTTCAGTTTTTTACTTTACTTATTTTTATTATCTTATTTGATTTTTATTTTTACTATTTAAATTTTTATTAATTTATTCTATCTTCCTTCTGTAAACTGTCATTCATATGGTACAAGCCTGAGTATTTAAATTTTGTGCAGTGATACTGGCTGGCTCCTAGCTGAAAGTGGAGATGTCTTCTGGATCAGCTGTCTACTTTGATAGTATGTGTCCTGAAGATCTACAGAGCACATCCAATCTCCCTTGTGCAGAAAAGGCAGGATGGACTGAACTGTGACCATTCGGAACTTTGCTTTCTTTACATACTGATTCAATTTACTTAGATCCAAAATGGGTCTGAGGTCCCCTGTTTTCTCTGGCACTAACAAAAAAAAAAACAAAAAAAAAACAAAGTGTGAGTAAGTTCAGACTCCTGTTTGGCCTGGTGTGACCTTCTGGAAGACTATTTTTTTCTAGCAACTTTTGAATTTCCTGTGCTGTGGCATTCCTCTGACTGGGTGGAACATTGGGACATTTTTTTCCTTTGATGATGAGGAAGAGGAGACATAGCCTCTGGATATTATTCTTAGCAACCATGAATCTTTCTCCCTTTGTCTACCATTTTTTTTGTTTAATGAATATTTTATGATGTTTGTCCAGGTGTCTAGATGGAAAGAGAATTGACCCGTGACTGCCTGCAGAGTAGGGCAGTTGGGCATCACGTATGGAGCACTGATAGGGCCTATCTGAAAAAGAAGCTCTAAAGCCCTGCTTTTGTGAGCTTCCTCTGCCTCTGTGGTGATGTCTGCCATACAAATTTCCCCTTCTGCCTCTGGAGGAATTTTTCCCCATGCGAATCCTGGAATACTCCCTGAGATTTGTGAAACCACATTTTCTTACCACCTCTTTGGTTCCTAGAGGAGATCCGCTGAGGCATAGAAAATTTGATCCCTACAGCAGACAGGGTCTTTCCATCTTTTTTGCTGCAAGTAAGTGTATCCTTTACTGATGGCCCAAATAGGAAGTGCCACTGAATGAGGCTTTAATACAAGATGTCATAAAAAGCTCCACAAAATCAAATAGTCACATCCAGGCATGTCTCTTTATTATGATGCCTGAACTGGCTGCTCATGAATCACCTCAGCTGTATGAGACATTAACCTCATTGAAGCATCTCACATGGACAAAAGTGTGGACAGTTGAGAGGATGTTCTCTTGAAATTCTCAGCAGACATGGGCTCTGGGAGAGTATTTGAAAGTTCTTTAGTCAAATCTCTCTGAAGTCTAGTAAAATGTGCCAGACAGTTAAGTGATCTCAGTGCAAAGGTAGCTGAGGCAAACACCTGCTTTCCAAATCTGTCCGATGCTCTAGACTCTCTATTGGTGGGATGGACTGTAGAGCTCTGATCTGCTAGCTGTTTCTTAGAGGCTGCCACCACCACCATAGCATCAACTGAGACTACTTTGCACTAGTGCAGCCTGTCTACAGGTGGTGCCAAAAACTTCTCAGGGCACTTGGGAATGGGCTAGATAATATCTGTCTCCTTCCATGCCCGGTGCGGAACCAGATCAATTAGTTCATCTGTGGAGGAGGGGGGGTGATCCAAGACATAGATGGGCCAGAACCAAAAGCCTCCAGGAACACTGATTCTTTGGGAGAAAGTTTGGGATGACTAACCACTTTTCTGCTTCAGGATCTCTAGAATATCTGCAAAGGAGATGTCATCCAGTGGTGATATGGGGGATTCTTCTCCTTCATCGGAATTGGCGTCTTCCATGAAAGACTGCAAAGGGGAGTCTATGTGTCTCCTTTTACATGTCTTCTTCTGGAAAAACTCTTCAGTTGGATGTTCTGGAGAGGTGTCGGAAGAGAGGGGAATCTCTTCTACTGGTACTGACTGGAACTGGCTGGCCCTGTGGAATAGGCCTGACCAACTCAGAGCTCAGAACTGATGGAAGTAAATGGGTAGGATCCAAAATAAGAGAGAATGGTTCTCTTTGGATGAAAAAAAAATCTTTCTACCACCTTCAAGGCTGAAGACCCAGGAGAAACCCTGACCTGCCCCCCTCGGAGCCAAAGCTTCCAAGGTAAGTGCATCACGGCCATCTCCAGATCCCAGCCTTGAAGGGAGAATCAGACCTGAACTGTCTAGGGCCAAAGCTCCAAGGGGGAAGGATGGATTCAACAACACTGGAGCCAAAACCACCCCCTCAGATCCAACACCAAGACTTCGGCTCTATGACCCATTCTGATTAGAGGGTATTGGAGCAAAACCCATCAGGGAAAACAGTTGGAGTGGAGGAGGAAATTTTCCTTGGATCTGATGTTGAACCTCTTGGGGATTTCAGATCCTGGGACTCCAAAACCATGGGTCAGATCATAGAAGGAGATAGAACAGACTTTGAATGTACACTCATGGATTCTGTAGGGGAAGGAGCTGGCAGGACACCCATCAGGATCTGAGCCTTGAGAAACTTTTGCATCATCCTATCCAAGTCTGCTTCAGATAAACCTCTGGAGGAACTAGAGGACACTGTGGAAAGGGGCCTGGAATGTTTCTCCAGAGTCTGAATCAATTGCACAGGCAAGGAGGGCAAAATAGGCTTCATTATGTACTCTGGAGTATGGCTCCGATGAGATGTTCTTGCTTCAGAGCCAAAGACTTAGGATCCAGCATGGATGTCCTTGGTGAGGGAGATACAACTATATGAGCCAACACCTTTGAATCCAATAATGGTTTCGGATCCAAGGATAGGCTAAGAGACTTCAGACCAAAGATGTCAGATCCATCATCTTTCTTACTTTTTCTAGCCTCTGATGAAGACCAGAGGAAGTTCAGAGAAGACCTTTTCTTGTGCTTCAATGAAGCTACCTTACTGTTTTTGAGTGGGTTTCAGACCCAGAAGATGAAGAAGCAGGAAGCAAACCTTTTAATATGTTTATTACACCTGTCAGCCAAAGCTCTAGGAATAAAAGTAGAGCAGACTGAACAGGACATATTTAAATGGTCAGGGCCAAAGCAATAAATGCACTCTTTGTGGGCATCTGAGTTTGGGATCTTATAGAAATAAATGCATTTCTTAAAGCCTGTAGGTTTATCAGACATTGTACCTGCGAAAAACTAGCCATTAAACAGTTTAAAAAAAAAACTATATATATATATATATATATATATATATATATATATATATATATATATATATATGGTACTAGGACTGTTAATCCACAATAACCAAACACACTTTAACAAAAGCACTTTCAACAAAAAAGCACTTTCATTAAAGTGTGTTACAAAAAAACAAAAAAGACAATAAATCTACTTTTATGCAGGGGGGCAAGCCCCCCTGCACCCCCACACCCCCTACTTTAATATTCTCACTCTGAGATCACACTACAGTGGGGAAAAGGGAATTTTCCCTTATCCGCACCATAGTGTGACCGGCACAACGAGCATACTTATCTGAATAATGCTGCTTTGGTGAACAGCACCTTCAGTTAAGTATGTTCATTGATTTCTGCTTCAGCAGAAAGTGCCGTCGGGGATCAGTACGGCTCCTATATATATATATATATATATATATATATATATATATATATATATATATATATATATATATATATATATATATATATATATATATACATACATATGCACATACTACACCAAGTAGCAATATGCAAACTATGCACAATAACTATAACAAATGTTCTGTTCCAAAACTAGAAGAATGGTTGTGGAGGACATTTGAATTTACAGGGAAATATATTCCACCCACTCTTGATACAATAAACGAGAGTCTGGATTCTTTTGAGTATAAACTCCTAAAACTTCATAAACTACAGCTTGAAAACAGCTACTCACTGGAGTCCATTAGAACCAACAGAGTACTGAAAGGCTTAAGGGTATGGAAATACCCCACTGGACTTGTTTTGAATTCAGCATTGCACAGAGATCTATTAAAGCTTTTTGACAGACATGGATGTGAGTTCATGGAGCTCCTATTTAAGCACAACACTAAAACTATCAAACTCATGAAAGACCATCAATATAAAATGTTTTTGAAAGAAAAAAGGAGAAAATGAAATTGTATAGGATAGGGTTAACTTTATGGAGAGACTTGGATCACTTAATTAACTGTATTCTCATTTTGATTGGTGTTTTGAATGTATTTATACTGAAGATGATAGATTTTAAATTGTTTCTGATGAAGTCTGTATAGGTAAAATCAAGTAATTAAAAGTTAAAACACTAGACTATTGTGGTTCTCTTTCAATGCACTCCTTTGTGTGGTTCTGTATTTTTTCAGTTCTTTGGTTACCACTTGTCGGAACAGCCTTGTTTTTACATCACCTACCAGTCTAATGACTTTTTAAAGGATTCAATATATCAATTTATGTTGTTGTTCTTTATGAGAATGCTTTCTTCACACAAACCATGTGCAGACTGTATACCCAACTTGCAGCTGTTCAGTTTTACTATGTATATATCCCAGGTTTCATAAAACCCCACTAAGGTATAATGAACTTGCAAAAGCAGAACATGTGAACAATATAATTTTCCAGAATATAATCTGCCAAATGCTAAAAGTCTTGGGCCATGTCTGAAAAGGGTAGACAACCCTTTCCACTCAGTTACTGAATTTAAACAAATAAATAAACATGCCTTTGGAAAATATGAAGCAAGTTTAGATGGTGCTGTATATACATTATAAAAAGTCATAAACTGGGTAAGATCCAAATTGAACTAATCTGTAATTGATCCCAGATGGGGAAATATAAAGCATATAATAAAGGTCATCCAAAAGAATAAAATAAAAACACTTCTGGTCGCCAAGGAATTTCATACATAATTTATAAACGCAAGTACTTGAATGATAATTTGTAAATTAATTCTGAAAAAAGATCAAATGGATAACATATTCATAAAATTAGTACCCATTCCTGCAGACTTCCAAAATTTGTGTTAAGAATTGAGGAGTAACCCATGCAGAGATTCTTTTTAACACATAGTTGTTGAACTAACTTGACACCAATCTTATAAAAACAATTATAGTGAACTTAAGAGAAAGAAGAGGGTGGGTTAAATAAAAAAAACTTATACTGAACTTGAGAGAAAGAAGAGGCTGGATTCTATCACCCAATTATTTAACGTTACATTAGGACTGAGAGTTATTATCTTGTGAAGTTGGCTAACATTATCAAAACCTAATAACTCAGCTAATTTATGAAGAGCTGAGATCACCTGGAACAGTCTTGGTTTTGTCTCTGCAACACAGAACCAGGCTGTCATATGAAACTATAGGAAACGTCAGAAAAGATGCAAATTTAATGAAGTCATTATGAATATTAAAACAAAAACATTCAGAATCAACTGCATGGAAAAATTCAAATAATTAAATAATATCCTGGGAAACATTCATCTTCAGAACAGGGCGTTTGGTGGAAAAATAAATATTTCAATATTCCATTTCTAAAGACTACATTTAATGGTATCCCAAACTTTATAGAGCGAATATTTGCTAAGAGATCTAATTTTTCTGTAAAAGAGAAACTCCCAAATATTTAAACTGTGTCATCTTAAATGGTTTAAAATTTAATGGTCCACTTCTGTGGGCTAGGTTTGTAAAGGCTCCAGGGGCATTGGCCTAGTACACACCTATGAACCTATGGGTCTAAATATATTTGCTTATTACTAAAAACAAACAGTAGAATTTTATGAAGACTTACAGGCTGGCTGAACATCTTCATAGCTCCAGTATCTAAAGTAAATTTGATCACAGTCAAAAATGCAGAATGTAAAATCTGCAACAATGCTTGATTTAATAGGAAGATTGAAGACTTT
Source organism: Protopterus annectens (assembly GCF_019279795.1). Taxonomy (NCBI): domain Eukaryota; kingdom Metazoa; phylum Chordata; order Ceratodontiformes; family Protopteridae; genus Protopterus; species Protopterus annectens. The sequence goes on from NC_056750.1 coordinate 522,222,308, forward strand.
AAAAAGTAAACTACTGATTTTTAAGAAAATTACTAAAATGAAGATCTCTATATATTAAATATATATGGGAGACATCTTGCAACCTTATCTAATGTCAGATTTTATAGGAGAAACAAATAATCCATGCATTAAGTTTAAAAAAATCTTAATACAGATTCAAGGTGAATCAGGTTTGCTAGTATTCTTGCCCAAAATTAAAAAAAACAGGTAAACAGAGTCACTGTGGTGCAGCCACAAAGCAGACCAGCACACATAGGAAGTATGGCGCTGCACTGTTTCATACAGGCATTTAATGTGAATAATACAGTGATGTTAGAATGGTAGAGATAATTCATAGATGACTGAATAAAGTCAACCTAGACATTACAACAGTAATCTTGTAAAGTATGCAATGTAATTGAATATAAAATACTGACAGAACAACTCAGGATTAATATTCTGTTCTTAGATCATAGCTAGAAATGTTCATCTTCGTTTTGAAACAGCACTTAACAACTTTACTGAGGAAATTTATTCACTCAGAAAAATACCCAGACTGTGAAGTAAATGGCAACTACGACTGCATTCTCCTGGACCAGGAACAACAGCAGCTCTGAGGAGGCCTTGGCAATCTTCTATATAAATTCTATTGTGCAAGTGGCAGTTTAGTTGGTACTGCTTCTCTCTTAAGAGAAAATACGTAATAATAATAATCACAATCAACTCTGAGATACAGAATTTACCCATAAGTGGCAGTTTATTAATGATGACAAAGCCCAAGAGGGTAAATCATATGGGAGTGATAAAAATTGGGTCTCTATTATTTGAACGAAGTTTTATAACTTTGAATACCATATGGGCAACACCATATGGTCGAAGTTATAACACTTCAAATTGTGAAAAATAAAAAGTCACCTAATGTGTTAAAACAGGGGGGCAAGCCCCCTGCACCCCCAACACCCCCTGCTCTTTAAATATACCAACTCCGAGATCACACTACAGTGCAGTAAAGGGAAGTCTTCACTTTACCACATTATAGTGCAGTCTCAGAATTGTTATATTTAAAGTATTTAAAGAGCGGGGGGTGTGGGGGGTGCAGGGGGGCTTGCCCCCTGCCTACAACCCTTAGTTTAGGCTTTACTTTTTTTTTTTTTTCACAATTTGAAATTTTATAACTTCGACCATATAGTTTCGCCCACATGGTATTCGAAGCTATAAAACTTCATTCAAATAATATAGACTCATAAAAATCTACTTTACCAGTAATTAAATAGTGGGTTTCAAGATTATACAGTAGACAATGTAAAATTAAATTTCTTGCTGTTTTAAAATAACTCCACTCTATAATTAACCATTTTCTGTATTAATTTCTGCATACTTATTTGATCGAGTGGACATTCCTGTGCCACTGAGCGCAAGAGTAATTTCATATACTACTATACTACCGTCCCCTCAGTCTGACGAGCCTGATCTGCAAGGGCACAGAACGCATTATCATGGAACTTATAAACAAAGACATTGGCAACCTGCAAATACTGGACCCCACCCAGTTTGGGTTCGTGAAAGGCCGATCTTGTCTCCTGAACCTGATTGACTTCTTCGAATCACTTATTCGAAGTTATAAAACTTCATTCAAATAATATAGACTCATAAAAATCTACCTCACCAGTAGCACAAGCTAATCACTCTAGACATCCACATCCCGCTCCCACACCCCATTAGGAAAACAACCGTAAAAAATATCTCCAAAGCCAATCTCATGCTTCTTAAAACAGAAGTGGCAAACTTCATGACACCCATGCAGATGGACAATAGAGGTACGACTGCTGAATCCTACACAAATGCACTTTATAAGCACTTACACGAGTGCATGGATCGTGCTATCCCTAACAGAACCAAGATGTTATCCTCCAAAAAAAGAAAGCCAATCTGGTGGTCCCCTGCCATAAACAAATTCTACAACAGAAGAAAGAAACTGTTGCAAAAAAAAGAGTAAAATTCTATGATTGGAGGAACTCCCTGGTCAGCCTCAGTAAGCAGCTGAGATCCCTCATAAAATCCTATAAAACTAGTTACGAAAACAAAATCGCCACTGACTCTAAAGACATCCACAAAGCATTCTATAGCTATGTCAAGAATCTCAATGGCAACACTCAGATCTGCTCTGAGTTACAGCACAATGACACTAAATATACAGAACCAACTGATACTGCCAACATCCTGGCAGATAGGATCAGTGCTAACTTTACCCTCCTCTTACCCCCTAAAGGGCCCATCTTTATACCGGAAGAATGCAAAGTTCCTGTACTTATGGCTGCACAGGTAAAAACCTCACTCTCCAAAGCCAAGAACACAGCATCCATGGGACCTGACACCATCCCAGGCTGCCTTCTACATGAACTACAGAATGAACTGGCACCCCACCTAAGTACCATGTTCAATCATAGCCTCACATCAGGCTTTGTGCCCATTGAATGGTGCACCGTGACAGTTATCCCACTCCATAAAGGGGGGGGGGGTCACAACAGACCCCGGAAACTACCGCCCCATTAGCCTGACGAGCCTGGTCTGCAAGGCCATGGAACATATCATCATGGAACTCATAAATAAAGACATTAGAAATCTCCAAACTCTGGACCCCACACAGTTTGGGTTTGTAAAAGGCAGATCATGTCTCCTAAACCTGATAGACTTCTTTGAAGTAGTCAACAAAGCCATGGATTAGGGTAAGGTGGTTCACACAGCCTATCTAGATCTCGCCAAGGCATTCAACACCTCCCCCACTCTGGAATTATAGATAAACTCACTAAACTAGGTATAAATCCCTATGTCACAAGATGGGTTGCCAACTGGCTTACTGACAAAACCCACACTGTGAAAGTAGCAGACTCCAAATCAGACTTCAGACCAGTGACAACTGGAGTACCACAGGGTTCAGTCCTGGGTCCTCTCTTGTTTGGTATCTACTTCTCTGAAGTACAGGCTAACACAGAAGGTCTTTGGCTAACTAAATTCTCAGATGACTGCAAACTAGGAGCCATACTTGAAACTCCTAATGATGTGGACATCCTACAAAAAGGCCTCAATGAGACAGATGCCTGGTGTCAAAGACATGGTCTCAAGCTCAATGCCAAAAAGTGCATTGTCATCCCCTTTGGTAAAAATTCTGTACCCATGAACTACCACATAGGCGGTAGTCTACTTAACACCGAAAGTGTGATAAGAGACCTTGGGACACAGGTGGACAGTAGTCTCTCCTTTGATAATCACATCATCACAGTGGTCAGGAAATCCTTCTCCATGGCACACCTAATCACAAAAGGTTTCTCATCCAAAAAAAAAGAGGTAATTGTTCCCCTCTACTCATCACTCATTAGACCCATTATAGAGTACAACGCGCCCCTTTTGGTATGCACCTCACAAGACATCTACAACAACTGGAAAGGCCACAAAAATACCTCACAAAGAGGATTACTGGCCTCAAACAGATGCCTTGGTCAGGAAATCCTTCTCCGTGGCACACCTCATCACAAAAGGTTTCTCATCCAGAAAAAAAGAGGTAATTGTTCCCTTCTACTCATCACTCATTAGACCCATTATAGAGTACAACGCCCCTTTAGGTATGTACCTCACAAGACATCTACAACAACTGGAAAGGCCGCAAAAATACCTCACAAAGTGGATTACTGGCCTCAAACAGATGCCTTGCGCAGACCGTCTCAAAAAACTCCAGCTTTACTCCATCGCATATTGCCTACTCAGAGGCGAGCTCTGCCTAACATACAAAGCTATGTCAAATCCAGAGCTGTTGGACATGCTCCACTTAAAGAAATCCCAATTCCTCCGAGCTACATGCTCTAGGGACCTAAACCTTGTCACCACAATAAACAGAACATGCTGGAGGGATAGAGCCCTGTCCCAGAGACTCCCCATACTCTGGAACAGACTACCTATCTATGTCAAACAGAGCTTCTCATTAGCACTTTTGAAGAAAAATCTTGATGATTGGATGGGTAATAGGAAATTCACCCCAGGGATCACTTCTGTGGTTCTGCTTGACAGGGGCACAGGAAAATAATTTTCTTGGGTGGCAAAAGCCAGGGTACCTTTTTGGCTGGGCTTGTATAGGCCCTAGGGCCAATAGCCTAGTACCTACCTATGAACCTATGAATCAGTCTCCAGAGCTGTGGATGAGGGTAAGGTGGTCCACAAAGCCTACCTGAACCTCACCAAGGCCTTCGACACCATCCTCCACTCTGGAATCATAGATAAACTTACTAAGCTGGGCATAAATCCCTACATCACTCGATAGGTTATCAACTGGCTTACTGACAGAACCCAGACTGTAAAAGTAGCCAATTCCAAATCCAGCTCCAGACAAATGACAAGTGGAGTACCTCAGGGTTCAGTCCTGGGACCACTCCTGTTTGACATCTTCTCTGAAGTACAGGCCAACACTAAGGGACTCTGGCTAACAAAGTTCGCAGATGACTGCAAACTGGGAGCCATTATTGAATCCCCAAATTATGTGGATATTCTACAAAAGGGCGTTACAGAAACAGATGTTTGGTGTCAGAGCCATGGGCTCAAGTTTAATGCCAAGAAAAAAGAAGTTATGTTCTTACCATAACGTTCCATGTGAATTGTTCATCTTGCCTTTGTTCTTACGCATGGGTTCGGAGCCGATCCTCGGCTCCGAGACGGCCACTTCTACAGCTCTGCATCTTGAGAAAGCTCGAGGCACAGTCCTATCCCACAATCCCCTAGTGCTAATCCTCAGATCTAGTTTGCTAACACCAGAAGATAACAATGCGCCCCAGGCGCTAGCAGTAATTTAAAGATAAGGGGCAGCAATGCCCAAAAAATACCTATGTAATGAGAAGAGTACCCTGACAACAGAAGCAGCCAGAGACTGAACAGAAGGTGTTGAAGACAAGCTGAACTGGAATCCAAATCATCCCGTTCTCCGAAAAAAACATAGGCCGGGGGATGGTGGGTGGGTAGTAAGAACAAAGGCGAGATGAACAATTCACATGGAACGTTATGGTAAGAACATAACTTCTTTATGTGAAATTGTTCAATCTCACCATTTGTTTTTACGCATGGGTAGTGTCCCTAGCTCCTTTACCCTGGGTGGCTCATGGGAGAATGTTCCTGAGGACCGTGGAACCAAAGGAGGCCATATCTTTGGAGTTCTTGTCCAACTTATAATGGAGAATGAAGGTATGAGGCTTCGCCCAGGTTGCTGCCGTACAAATAGTATCCAACGGCAAAAGGGCTGCATGGGCTAGGGATGTGGCCATCGCCCTGGTAGAATGAGCCTTGGGTTGAAAAGGTAATTGTTGTTTCGTCTGTGAATAGATAAATTTAATACAATCTGTGAGCCATTTAGACAAGGTAACTTTCGTAACCGCCATACCTTTTCTTTGGTCAGCAAAGGATATAAATAGCTGGTCTGATTTTCTGTCATCTTTTGTCCTTTGCAAATAAAACCTGAGTTGTCTGTGGACGTCTAACTTATGCAGCATATATTCCAACTTGTTAGTGTGATTTTTGAAAAAGGTGGGAAGTTCGATGGATTGGTTAATATTTGAAAGTGAGCAAACTTTTGGGAGAAAAGATGGATTGATGCGTAATGTCACTCTATCCGAGTGGAAAATCATTGAAAAACAAAAAAGCAAGCGAGACCAAATCCTCAGTACTTTAAAATCGTAAACGTATTTTTAATAAGAACGTTTTCGCTCCTACAAAAGCAAGAGCTTCATCAGACAATAGTAAAAGAACGCCTTTACACTTTTAAATAAAAACAGTCATGATGTCATTTCCTTAACTACGGTGGAAATGGAAAAAATGTTTACATTTTCAAAAAAATGTTTCCTTGGTGATACTACATAGGCAAAGCTTCAAAAGTAGGTAGCCAGGGTTAATTTCACCAAGATACCACCGTACAAAAACCTCAATAAATTACTAATGAGGTAATACTAATTTAACCCAAAATAAAAATAACATCAAATACATTTACATTAATACTAACACTTATACTTTAGTTTTTCAAAAGACATGAGAAAACATATAAAAAACATAAAAAGGAAAACCTTAAAACAGAGATAACTAAAAGAAGTAATAATCGCTCCAATATTTTCACTATATACACATAGTTAGTGTTTCAAAACACTTATTCAAATAGGGCTAGATGTCATGTATTCAGAAACCAAACAATATAACCATATGTCGTGACACATTTTTATCCAAATTTAGAACAATTTTTTAACTATCCTTCCCGTTAACAATTAGGACAACAGTCCTCTTATATGTTTTTGTCTCCTCCCCATAGACATTTCCTTTACTTTTAAAGTAATGATCTAACCTATTTCCTAAGGTAACTTCTGTATTTTAAAATCACAGAAATGTTACACATTTCGTTTAAACCAGGTGGGGAAAAGGCATTTAATAATAACTGCCATTCCAGTTCTTTTAATTCTAAAAGAAGTGTTTGAGGACCACCCCTAACCCCAACTTTCACTACGTCAATCCCCATGAAGGAAAAACTGTGTCCGATGTTCTCTAAGACGTGTTTTGAAAGGGCATTATCCGTTTTTTTGTTTTTAATGGCATAATTATGTTGGTAAACACGGTCTCGTAATCTCCGGTCCGTTTTACCAACATAAAAGCTCGGGCAGCAATTACAAAACGCTATGTAGACTATTGATTTAGAATCACAAAGAATCTTGTGTTTAATGTAATATTTTTCACCTCTTATCATAAAGGAATTTCCTGTTTTTAACAGTCTACACCAATGACAGAAGCCACAAGCAAAAGTACCAGTTTGTCTAGATAAGTTTGGCAATAGATCCCCAGTTTGTAATAATTCCTTCAAGTTTTTCCCTCTTTTAAACACAAACCAGGGACCTGAGCCCAAAATTCCAAGAAGTTGGGTATTATTTGCAATAAATTCCCAATTTTTCTTTACAATACAACACATGCTATAAGCGTGTTTATTGTAGGTCAAAATAAATCTACTTTTAAAATCAGGAGAAAAAAGGCGATGAAGGCCTTGGTTGATGTTATTGGTTCCTCCTGATGCATTCCCATTATTGGGAGTTTGTTCAAGATCCAATTCCAAGGTCATATCAGGATTAACACATAAGCTGTTTTTTAATAATGGTTTATAAAAACCGGAAATTCTCTTAAAAGAAATTTCTTCAATTAGATTATCAAGGAGGTCCAAGGGGTAGCCCCTATTTTGAAACATGTTTTTAAGGGTGGTGCATTCTTCATCAAAATCAGAGAGGGTGCTACACATACGTGTAGCTCTCACTAATTGGCCTTTAAAAATGGATTTCTTTTGTTTCCAGGGATGATTGCTAGTAAAATGAAGAAATGCATTGCAGTAAGTGTTTTTTCTGAAAATCTTAGAACGGTAACAATTATTTTCAACATCTTTAATCAATTTGACATCTAAATAATCAGTTTCACAAGTTGAATAGTGATAAGTGAATGTCAAAAAACTGCATGATTCATTCATATATTGCATTAAATCATGTACCATATCTAGGTTTCCTTCAATAAGAACAAATGCATCATCTAAAAACCGAGTGTAAAATTTTGAACACTCCTTGAACAGAGGGTGTTCAAATAAACAGACCTTTTCCCAGTAAGCAACTACGAGGTTCGCCACACTCCCACCACATGGCGAACCCATAGCAATACCCTTTTTCTGTAGGTAGTGTTGGTTGTTAAAAATGAAAAAGTTAGATGATAAAATAATTTCAAGGAGGGTAGTGACAACCTCAATTTCCTCTTTGGGTGCCCCCAGGTCAATCAACATCAATTCCACCCATTCCACAGCTTCAAGATGTGGTATAGACGTATATAAGTCTACCACATCGATGGTTAAAAAGCTGTGAGAAGGGTTAAATGGGATGTTGTTGATAGACCCTAGGAAAGACCACGAATCTTTACAGATCTGAGGAAGTGCTTTAAGATATTTATTTATGAGGTGATCAACTACTTTAGCACTTGGGTGAGTGATACAGCATCTCCCATCCACTAGGGCCTGCATAGGAGGGTCCTCCAAGTTTTTATGTATTTTGGGGATCCCAAACATAGTTGGGACCCTAGGGAAGGAGATGTTGATGAAGTTGAAGGTGTCAGTGTCAATCTTCCCTTCAATGAAAAGGTCTCTAAAATAGCCTTTTATTCTATTATACTGGCAATTTGTCTCATTTAGAGACGACTTTTCATATGCTGAAGAGTCTAAAATTTTTAGCATTTTTGAGATGTAATCATTTTTATCTAAAATGACTAATCCCCCTCCCTTGTCTGGCTTAATCACTCTGACTGGTAAGTTACCCAAATTTTTCAGGTGAGATCTTTGTACTGGTGTAATATTACTGTCAGAGTCAAACCAACTAGTATTCTTAAATAAATGTCTAAAGTCCAGTTCGCAAGCATATTCAAATGTCTGCAACGTTGGATGGAGGGGGGGATTAAAGACGCTCAGCAGTTTAAAGGGAGGTTTTTGATTGTTTTCATCACCATTAAACAATACTTTAAGGTTTAGACCCCTTACAAAACATTTGAGGTCCATAAGTAATTTAGGTAAACTCATTCCTTGATCTGGCACAAAGGATAACCCATAGGCCAAAAGTTCTATGAGGTCTTGTTCGATGTTAAAATCAGAAAAGTTATAAACAAAAAAGTCCCCTTTGATGTTAGATAAGATGACAGGTTTACAAAGTGTAGGGGTACCTTCAACTATAGAGGTGACCTCATTTGGGTTTAATTCGGGTTCTTCTGTCGTTGGTGGTTTTTCCGCCCTAAAAAAGGTTTGGCCTGTCCTTTATAGTTTGGGCGGTACCCCTGGTTGTTGTAATAGGTTTTTATTCTATTACTCCTCCTTGGTTGTGAGGAGGATGGACCCTCGTCCCCATCATCAACCTCATATTCAATTTCATCCAAGGTGTGTGATGTAACTGTCCTGTCCTTGTTGTTACAGTCTTTGTTGAAATTTTCACCCTGGGGTTTAGGCCCAGAAGGGTTTTTTGTTCCGTTAAATGTTCTTATCAAATTTGGATAAACAGTCTCTTTAGTATAGGCTTGTCGATCTCTCACCAATTTTTTATTTTTGTTGATTTTCAATTTGGCAAGCAAACCATCAATACTTTCAAAAATACGATGGTAATCGTACCTATACCGTAAAAAGTTGTCATCAGTCTTAATCAGTTCATTTAATGTGTTGGTCTCTGTTAATAATACATCAATTTGTTTACTGTAAAATTTTATCATGACTTCTAGCAATTCCAACCCTTGTTGGTTAAAAAGGTTGGTAAGTTCGCTCATAAACAATGGGTCAAAGAAAAGGTTCGTGGGGGCAAACGAGCTCCTTAAACCTTTTGGTACCAATTTCTCTTTTATGCACTGTCTAAAGTATGAAACTTCTAACTGAAGTTTCTTTATTTTCAACATCTTTTCATCCAACAGCTTTAAGTTATCTGCAATATTGCTTTCAATGTTACCTGCTGTATCCGTTCCAGTAGTCGGCGAATTTATGAGGCTCGGCAAACCGAACTCGAATGTTGTAGTGTTCTTCACCCATTGCCCAAAACAGGGCTCGCCAATAAACTCTGGTCGGTCATGCAGTAAAGGAACCCTTAGAGTCCCCTCATTCAAACTAGTGCTTTCAGAATGCGTCAAGTTCCCTGAATTAGCTTGTCGGTTATTCACAAGTTCACCATTCGATAATGGTGGTAAACCGATACCTGCAGCCATACCATCGATGTTTTGAAGTTCAGGGGTGTTAGATAGACGTGGTACCTGTCCCGGTTGTAAGGAAGTAAACGAACCACTCTCCGGTCTCATGTTTCTGTTACTCAGTTCCCCTGAGTTAACATTCAGTGCATCAGGCGTTCGGTTGGATTCCAGCCTATCCAACCTTGAGTTTAGAGAATCTAAACGCTGAAACAAAGTTGACAATAGACTCTCAAATTTGTTAGAGTCACGTAAATTGGAAACATCGATTTGCGTATTGTTTCCTGAATCAAAAAGTACAGGAGTTATTGGGCTCGTCATGCTCACGCAAACAGACTAATGCAACCAACAAGCACGAACCTTTGAAAAACAAAAAAGCAAGCGAGACCAAATCCTCAGTACTTTAAAATCGTAAACGTATTTTTAATAAGAACGTTTTCGCTCCTACAAAAGCAAGAGCTTCATCAGACAATAGTAAAAGAACGCCTTTACACTTTTAAATAAAAACAGTCATGATGTCATTTCCTTAACTACGGTGGAAATGGAAAAAATGTTTACATTTTCAAAAATGCGCGAGTGGAAAATCAAGTATGGAGGTCGAACAGATAGTGCGTGTAATTCCGAAATTCTATGAGCAGAGGTTATAGCCACCAAGAATAAGGTTTTACATGACACAAACTTAAGAGAGGCTGTGGAGGCTGGTTCAAAAGGGGGTAACATTAACTGGGATAAAATTAGGTTAAGATTCCAAGGAGCAACTGGGTTACAAATGGAAGGACGGAGGTGAAAAGTGCCTTTCAAAAATGCCTTGCAAAGTCTGTGGGACATGATGGAAGAATTTTTGTCACCCACATGAAAGTTCGATATGGCCGCCAGTTGGACTCTAACTGTGGACGATGATGCTCCTTCTTCATAGATCTTAGACAGAAACTCCAAAATTTTGTGCACCGGTGCTTCTGTTGGATCTAATCCTTGTTGTAATGCCCAATAAGAAAAACGTTTCCACTTGCACTGGTAAGTCTTTGTAGTGGATGGTTTAAGAGAGGAAACAATTATACGTTTAACCGCAGGGGACAAAAGGCTTGACCTGGCTAGGATGGGAAGAGGAGCAGCCAAGTTGTCAATTTTAGGGCCTGCAGGGATGTATGAGGGGCTCCTGACGCATGGGTCAAAAGGTCTGGAACTGGGTCCAGAATCCATGGCTCCTCGATTTGATGGGCCTGAAGAAAGGGGAACCAGATCTGTCGAGGCCAGAATGGGGCTACTAGAATTATGGTCCTTTCCAGATGTTTGGCTTTCTGTAGAAACCTGGGGATTAATGGAATGGGTGGAAAAGCATAAAGGAGACCCGGGGGCCAATCGTGAACCAGTGAATCTCTGGGGACGCTCCCTGGTGGAGGGAGAAAGGCAAAGTAGCTTCTGCATTTGGCATTCATCGGCGATGCAAAAAGGTCGCAGCAAGGCTGGGCCCACTTGCAGAATATCGCTTCCGCCACTTGAGATTTCAGAGACCACTCGTGAGGTAACAGGATGGCTCTGCTCAACCTGTCTGCAATTACGTTGGACGTCCCAGGAATGTGCGTTGCTATCAGAAAGCGTCCGGTGGAGACAGCCCATTGCCAGATCCTGAGGGCCTCTCTGCATAGTGGATAAGATCTTGTTCCTCCCTGTTTGTTGATGTACCAGACCACTGACATGTTGTCTGTCTGGACTGCCACTGTTCCTTGAGGTAAGACGCCATGAAAGTGTTACAATGCTAGAAACACCGCTCTTAGCTCTAGGACATTGATGTGCAGTTTGCATTCTGTTCTGGAAATAATATCAGGATTCACAGCAATAGGGCAACACACAGAAGTACCACAGAAGTCACAGGAAAATAAAGTTGAATTTAAGTTGAATTTAATGAAGCGCTTTTCGTCTGTGGTGTACACAGACTTCCTCAGACAAAAAGTATTACAAACTACATTTAACTGAACAGCAGCTTAAATATCCAGCAGTATTAAGTCAAAGGTTCAATTAACCAATCAGGCACACCTTGAACCATGAATAAAAATTTAAAGTTAAAACGCAAGCTCACAGGACTTGAGTTCAATCACTCACATTATATTAAAATTAAAATTAAAATAGACAATCATAAAATCAGCCAGTTGTTAGCCTATCATCTAAATAGACACTAGCCACTACCTGATGTAAACAAGTACAAAACACAAAACAGTTAGAGTGTGTTACAAACTCATAAAGGCAAAAAGACTATCTAACCAGGTTCTTAAGTTTAAGAAGGCTGCTAATAGAGCAGCCTTCATTGAGACCTGGTAGAGCATAGGCATTTAATCTAATTTGCCATCACAATTCAGACGCCTCTAATAATAGGTGTACAGGGGCTCCTCTAATAGTGTCATGCATTTGTTCTATAACCATAAACTTAAAATGGTGGTCTTTATGCTGGATGATATGTTTAGCAAGAGCATTTTCATCTTCGCTTTGTTAATTGCATATTGATGTTCGTAGATCCGATCTTTAAATCTACGCCGGTTTTACCTACATAAAAACCTGTGCATTTTGGCATAATGCCACATAGACCACCATTTTAGAGTTACAAGTGCATCTGCATCTAATGTCGTATCTAATATTATCAATGTCAAATCGGTTTGATTCAAGAATGTGACGACATTGATTGCAGTTTTGACATTTGAACATCCCAGGAGTACGGGTACTCTGCCGCTCAGGTTGTTCCAACAACATTTTCATATTTTACCCCTTCTATATGTAACCTCAGGTTTAACTCCCAGTTTGTTCAAAATTGCAAGGTTGGAACGGAACAAGTTCCAGTTCTTAGTAATGATGTCCATAATAGACCTACTACTTGGACAATATGTAAGAATTAATCTAGTGTTATTATTATGTATAGGAGTAGTTCCACCTATACATTCTAACCTAGACTCGGCCAACCCGGAAGAACTGATGTTCAGTATAGGTTTGTAAAACCCACTGGATCTTTTGTTAATCACCTCATTGACTAAGTTGTCTAATAAGTTAAGCGGATAGCCTCTATGAAGGAACATATTCTTAAGTAAGTCACATTCCTAAGAAAGTCATCGTCCAGGCTCACCATCCGGGCTGCTCGTACGAGCTGACCCTTAGCCACAGACCTTTTTTAGTAGCTAGGATGGCAGCTACTAAAATGAAGAAAAGAATTAGAGTAGGTAGGCTTTCTATATATGCTGGCCACATATTTATTCAAGATGTCATTTTTCGCCAACCATACGTCTAAATAGGCTATTGCCTCAGTGTTGAAGGAAGAGGTAAAAACTAAAAAGTCAGTGGAGTTATTAAGTAAATTTAATAATAAATTTAATAATAACAGGCTATCAGCTTCTTCACCCTCTAATAAAATAAAGATGTCATCCAGGTAACGGGTGTAGTACTTGATCTTAGACACTACTACCGACTCATTGTTTAATATGTTCTCCCTTTCCCAGTATGACATCACTATGTTGGCCAAGCTGGCTCCGCAAGGGGACCCCATAGCCACCCCAGTTTTTTGTAGATAGAAATTCTCTCCTAATAAAAAATAGTTGTTATAAAGGATCAAGTCCAACAGTTCAATCACAAGGGATATTTCATGGGGCCTTACTCTTAAGGAAGAAGGCCACCCAGTCCAAAGCTATCTGCAAAGGTATACAAGTGTATAAATCCTTGACATCTATTGTCAGGAAATTGTACTCTCTACTGAATGGAATGTTGTTTAACTTTTCAAGAAAAGACCAAGAGTCTTTACAGATTTGCTCTTCATCCTCAAGGTACTTCTGCAGGATAGTATCAACCAGCTTGGCACAAGGATATGTAGGAGAGCCGCCCATCAACGAGTGGGCGCATAGGTGGATTAACAAGGTCCTTGTGGATCTTGGGTATACCAAAGATACAAGGGTACCTGGGAAATAATGTGGTAAGGTATTTGTGTTGACCTTGGTTAAGTCTACCCTCAAAAAACATTTCGTCCAAGGAGCTCTTAATTTTATGATATGCGGTTTACCTCAGACCTTGAACTAATCATATACGCATCATTAGACAATAGGCCCAACATCCTGTCAAAGTAGTCTAATTGATCAAAGACTACAACCCCACCACCTTTATCGGGTTTACAGATTCTTAAGGAATGTAACTTAACATATTCCAACAGGGTCATTTCAGACTTCCTAAATCGTTGGTACATTTACTTAAATGCAAATTACTATGTCTTAAATCAAGTTCACAAGTGGATTCAAACGCTTGTACTAATGGGTGCAGAGGTGGGTTAAACATGCTAGGGACAAACATATCAGATGGGGTATCATGACTGAAACCACGAGTTTCAAACAGCAGGTTAAAGTTCAATTTACGAGCAAACATCTTAATATCGATGATGGTGTTCACTAAATCGAACTTCTGTTGAGGTACATAGGTGTATCCCTTAGATAAAAGGTCGGCCAGTTCATCAGGGATCAGCACGTTGGAGTAATTAAAGATATTAAAATCTCCAAGTTGATTGGTAGAAATAACTGGGCCCATACGTTGGTTAATGGGGGGAACCACAGTATCAGTCTCTACATCCTGCAGGTTATCAGTAATAGGCAAAGGTGAAACCACACAAGGAACCTCGTTTACCACACAAGCCGAGGCTTCAGTAAGGCCAGGAGGCAGAAGTAGAGCCAGGTGATAGGTACTCCTGGTATCTACTGCCTCTGAAAAAACTGTTTCTGTTGCTTCCCCTTAAAAGATTGCTGCAAGTTGTTCCTTTGATTAGGGATGGCACCCTGTTTGTTGGTGGAAAAGTGTACCTGTTGCTGACCCATTGCCGTAGTGTGAGGACCCTGCTGTTGTTTACGGTTCATAAGTCTCTCACTCCTTCTGACCCCTTGGTCAACAGGGGTATCCCCAAATGTATCAAGGTCCCTGATGTTATCCGATGCTGACTCACCTCTACAGTTTGTGGTGGGAGGATCCCCACTACTACCATTAGGATTCCAAGCTTGTGATGGCGCAGGGGGTGGATAAGCCACCCCTAACTGGTATGCTTTTAAATCGCGCTCAAGTTTCTTGATTTTGTTGAATTTTAGTTTAGACAGGTACTGGTCGATGCTGGTAAAACATCTATTATAATCATATTTGTACCTGCTAAATTCTACATGGGTTTTAATCGAGTTATCCAACACAGTAATTTCATCATTTAACTGTGTCACCCATGCAGAGTAATGCTTGATCATAAGCTTTAAGAGGTCCTGGCCTTGTTGGTCAAATAAATTAATCAATTCCTTATGGAATTCTGAATTCAACACCAACCCTGTCGGGTATTGAAAATGCCTTAAGCCTTTAGGAATGACATTGCAAGCTATACATTCATTAAAATATGAAATTTCAAGTTTCAGTTTTTTAAGTTTCAATAAGAGTTTATCAAAAGTTTTAGTTTGTCAGCTAAATCATTACTGTTTACCTCATGGCCATCAGTAGAGTTGTCGTGCATCCTACGGGTTGCTTTATCGCCATATCCTGTAAACACGAAATCCTCGGATAACCAATTGCCCAAAACTGGGGCCCCATCAAGAAGACCACTTGGAAGAGTCCGACTGGCATCTGCTATACATTCGGTAGGCTCAACCTGACTCTGTAAACGGCTAGGAAAACCTCCGGTTAATAGTGGCTCTGTCCTAGCTAAACTTTCGTTTAGTATAGGTGGATTTACTGTTCGTGCTACTTGCACTGAATTAGAAGTAATTGCCGGTTGCACTATATCAGGTGTAGTTACCGGAGCCAGCCTAATGCTGGCTGCCGTTGGTGATTTGGACGTAGTGGCCAAGCCTGGCCGTAGCAAAGGGTTTAAAAACTCTCTGCCATTCGCTGAATTCAAGCTGCCGAAATCAGTGTTCCCATTAAGGGAAGGAACCGTAGCAGAGGGGTTCGCTGGTTGAACAGCGCCACCTGGCGCATTCTCCATTGCAGACGGTTGAAAGCTGTTAACAAAAGGCAGAAAAAGATTCTTCATGTCCTGTTGTTGTGTGTCTAGCTTGTCGAGCCTCGCACACAGCGATTCCATTCTTTCAAATAGAGACTCGAATAAATTATCCTGTGCAACTGTAGAAAGAGTAGCTGGTGCTGGAAGGGCACTATTACAGCTCTTCAATAATGCTGGAGTAGCATTCGGAGAGAACCCATCATTGCTGTCAGATCCAGAAGCCATGAAACAACCAAGTACTAAACAGCACAAACCAGGAAATAATATCAGGATTCACAGCAATAGGGCAACACACAGAAGTACCACAGAAGTCACAGGAAAATAAAGTTGAATTTAAGTTGAATTTAATGAAGCGCTTTTCGTCTGTGGTGTACACAGACTTCCTCAGACAAAAAGTATTACAAACTACATTTAACTGAACAGCAGCTTAAATATCCAGCAGTATTAAGTCAAAGGTTCAATTAACCAATCAGGCACACCTTGAACCATGAATAAAAATTTAAAGTTAAAACGCAAGCTCACAGGACTTGAGTTCAATCACTCACATTATATTAAAATTAAAATTAAAATAGACAATCATAAAATCAGCCAGTTGTTAGCCTATCATCTAAATAGACACTAGCCACTACCTGATGTAAACAAGTACAAAACACAAAACAGTTAGAGTGTGTTACAAACTCATAAAGGCAAAAAGACTATCTAACCAGGTTCTTAAGTTTAAGAAGGCTGCTAATAGAGCAGCCTTCATTGAGACCTGGTAGAGCATAGGCATTTAATCTAATTTGCCATCGCAATTCAGATGCCTCTAATAATAGGTGTACAGGGGCTCCTCTAATAGTGTCATTTTAGTAGCTGCCATCCTAGCTACCAAATAGGTCTGTGGCTAAGGGTCAGCTCGTACGAGCAGCCCGGATGGTGAGCCTGGACGATGACTTTCTTAGGGAATGTGACTTACTTAAGAATATGTTCCTTCATAGAGGCTATCCGCTTAACTTATTAGACAACTTAGTCAATGAGGTGATTAACAAAAGATCCAGTGGGTTTTACAAACCTATACTGAACATCAGTTCTTCCGGGTTGGCCGAGTCTAGGTTAGAATGTATAGGTGGAACTACTCCTATACATAATAATAACACTAGATTAATTCTTACATATTGTCCAAGTAGTAGGTCTATTATGGACATCATTACTAAGAACTGGAACTTGTTCCATTCCAACCTTGCAATTTTGAACAAACTGGGAGTTAAACCTGAGGTTACATATAGAAGGGGTAAAATATGAAAATGTTGTTGGAACAACCTGAGCGGCAGAGTACCCGTACTCCTGGGATGTTCAAATGTCAAAACTGCAATCAATGTCGTCACATTCTTGAATCAAACCGATTTGACATTGATAATATTAGATCGACATTAGATGCAGATGCACTTGTAACTCTAAAATGGTGGTCTATGTGGCATTATGCCAAAATGCACAGGTTTTTATGTAGGTAAAACCGGCGTAGATTTAAAGATCGGATCTACGAACATCAATATGCAATTAACAAAGCGAAAGATGAAAATGCTCTTGCTAAACATATCATCCAGCATAAAGACCACCATTTTAAGTTTATGGTTATAGAACAAATGCATGACACTATTAGAGGAGCCCTGTACACCTATTATTAGAGGCGCCTGAATTGCGATG
Organism: Protopterus annectens; assembly: GCF_019279795.1. Classification (NCBI taxonomy): domain Eukaryota; kingdom Metazoa; phylum Chordata; order Ceratodontiformes; family Protopteridae; genus Protopterus; species Protopterus annectens. Next base: position 522,239,709 of record NC_056750.1, read on the forward strand.
GCAAATTAGATTAAATGTTTATGCTCTACCAGGTCTCAATGAAGGCTGCTCTATTAGCAGCCTTCTTAAACTTAAGAACCTGGTTAAATAGTCTTTTTGCCTTTATGAGTTTGTAACACACTCTAACTGTTTTGTGTTTTGTACTTGTTTACATCAGGTAGTGGCTAGTGTCTATTTAGATGATAGGCTAACAACTGGCTGATTTTATGATTGTCTATTTTAATTTTAATTTTAATATAATGTGAGTGATTGAACTCAAGTCCTGTGAGCTTGCGTTTTAACTTTAAATTTTTATTCATGGTTCAAGGTGTGCCTGATTGGTTAATTGAACCTTTGACTTAATACTGCTGGATATTTAAGCTGCTGTTCAGTTAAATGTAGTTTGTAATACTTTTTGTCTGAGGAAGTCTGTGTACACCACAGACGAAAAGCGCTTCATTAAATTCAACTTAAATTCAACTTTATTTTCCTGTGACTTCTGTGGTACTTCTGTGTGTTGCCCTATTGCTGTGAATCCTGATATTATTTCCTGGTTTGTGCTGTTTAGTACTTTTTTGCATTCTGTTCTGGACCATTGACCTTGGACCATCTTTCCCTGGAACAAACCCCCCCACCCGATCAGGGAAGCGTCCGTGATTATTGTCGCTATCGGGGTTGGTAGGGTAAAAGGTCGACCTTGTGTCAAGTCTTGAGATAGCATCCACCATCGCAGATCCTGCTTGCAGCAGGATGTGATCAGAATTTCGTGTGGCAACGGCAGGTGCTGATAGGACCACTGGGCGAACAGTAGCCATTGAAGGATCCTCATGTGCATTCTTCCTAGAGGGACTGCAACCAGTGCAGCTGACATTAATCCCAGGACTCTCAAAACCTGTTCTGCTGTTGCTTTTGTCTTTTGAAGGAGTACTGCAATTTGCTCCCTTATTTTTGAAACCCTTTCTGGTGGAAGCCTGACCCTGACCAAAGTAGTGTCCAGTTCTGCCCCTATAAATGAGGTACGCTGTGATGGTGATAAGGTAGATTTTTCGAAATTGATTGTAACGCCAAGACGGGAACAAAGACTGATTGTGTAATCTCTTGCTTGGAGCAGATGATACTCGGTGATGGCGGAGAGGAGCCAGTCGTCTAGATACGGAAACACCCGGAATCCTTGTTGTCTCAAGTGAGACACTACTACTGCCGTACACTTGGTGAACACCCTGGGGGCTGAGGTGAGGCCAAACGGCAGATCTTGAAACTGAAAATGACTGGCTCCTAGCCGGAAGCGCAGGAATCTCCTGGACGGTCTGGCCATTTTTATATGGTCGTATGCATCCTTGAGATCTATAGAGCACATCCAGTCTCCTTCCTGTAGAAAAGGAAGGATTGACTGTAGCGTGACCATCTGAAACTTCTCCTTCACAATGAAGGTGTTTAGTTTGCTTAGATCCAGAACTGGTCTCCAGTCCCTTGTCTTCTTTGGAACTAAAAAGAACCTTGAGTAAGTTCCGGATCCTATTTGGTCTGCCGGGACTGCTTGGATGGCTCTTTTTCTGAGCAGCTTCTGGATCTCTAAGGCTGCCTGATTCCACAGATTGGGTGGAACGTCTGTGAATCTTTTGGTGGTAGGGGGAACGTTTATGAATTTTATGTCATAACCTCTGGTAATTATAGTTTGTACCCACGCATCTGAAGTTAAATTTTGCCAGGCCAGTGGGTACAAAGTTAAGCGTACCCCGACTGCCTCCAGAGCAGTACAGTCGGGCCTCCTCTCAGGAGTGCTGGAAAGGCTTGCCAGAGAAAGTATCTCTGTCGCCCTGGTTTTGCAGACCCTCTCTGCCGTTTGGTCAGCGTCTTCCATTCCTTCCCCATCTTCTGCCTCTGGAAGGGGCATTATCACTCTGTGTGGACTGAAAGGAACCCTGTGTCTTATGGAACCACATCTTTCCGCCTCTTTGCCCTTTGCGGTATGGTCTGGAAGGGGCGGAGAAACAGACTCCTACAGCAGATAGGGTCTTCCCTTCTTGCTCACACCTAGTGAGGGTCTCCTTTACTTTGGGGCCAAAAAGAGAGGCACCATCAAATGGGACGTTAGTAAAGGAAGACTTGAAGGATTCCGCAAAGGAGCACAGCCGCAGCCAGGATTGTCTCCTAAGAGCAATCGCTGAAGCTGACGCTCTACTCACACCTTCGGCTGCATATGAAATGAGCCTCATGGAGGAGTTGACTACAGAGTTAAGGGTATTAAGTTGTGCTGTCACTTTCTTGGTAACAGCAGCATCTGTACGACCCTGGAGAGTATCTCCGAGTTCCTTGAGGAGATCCCTCTGTAAACGCATAAAATGCATCAAGTAGTTCAGCGATCACATGGAAAAAGTCGCAGAACTGAAAACGCACTTCCAATATCTGTCCATCGTCCTAGAATCCTTATTAGGAGGATGGACAGTGGAAGAGGACTCTGACATGTCCTTCTTAGTGGCTGCCGCCACCACCATAGTATCCACTAGAACATCTTTGGTAAGAAAACTCTTGTCCTGGGGGGCTGTTATAAACTTATTCGGCCTGCGGGGAACTGGTTCCACCATGTCAGGTGTCTCCCAAGCCCTACGAGCTATCAAGTCCATAAGTTCGTCAAAGGGAGGGGTCACCCAGGAGGTAGAAGGTAGAGCCCCGAATGCCTTCAGCAATACTGATTCATCCACAGAAGGGTTAAGTGGCTGCCAATCTCCCCTCTGTTTTAGGATCTCCAGGATGTCCGCAAAGGAGACATCCTCCGAGGGGGACCGTGGGGACCCTTCTGCTTCATCTAAATCTGTATCTGATGTAAGAGATTCCTGTGGGGAATCTATGTGCCTCCTCTTGCACAGTCTTTTCCTTGGTACTTCTTCAGATGGGGCTTCTGGAGAAGCGTCCGAGGAACTGGGAGCACCCTCTGGGGGCAACTGAGGCATTGGGTCTCGATGCTTCGTAGGAGCCGATGATACAGAAGTTGAACGTGGGCCCTTAGGGGGAGGAGAAAAAGAATCCGATGAGATATGTGTCTGTTTCGACAAGACCTTCCTCATGGTGTCGAAGGCACCGGTACCCGGATCCGAAGACCTTCTTGGTTTCGAGAAACCAGGAACAATCCCCGAGACCGGGGGTCCGGACTCCGACCCAGAGGACGGTGCTGAACTAATCTGAGCCGAGGCTCCTAGGGGGAGAGTTGGTACCAACATCTCAGTTCGATTGTCCGCCCCGGAACCAAGGAACGATAGTCGACTCCGGGATCCCTCGATCCGTTCCGAGGGCGTTGAGGTCAACGGTACCGAAAGCACGGCTGTAGGCTTCAGTATCGATGGTTCTACCATCATTGGAACTTCGACTCTCAGCTCCAAAGACTCGACAGGTCTCGGAGGAGGAGCAGTAGATGACCCAGGGAGGGCTTCGAGTTTCGAAACCAGCTGGGACGAAACTTCGATCAATTTGGAAAGGGCCGAGTTCTCCATTAACTTCTGTATCACTCGATCCACATCCGAATCAGATAAGGGTCTCAAAGAGCGGGTCGAAGGGGCCGAAGTCGTTACCAAGTGAAGGATCGATGGCGGTGGAACCTCCGAGACAGGCTCCAAGACCAGAGTCTCGATCAAAGATATACATTCGACAGCCGACTCCGAAGTCTGTGGAGACGGTGTTCGAATCTTAATAGAGGTGCTCGGAGCCGATGACTTTGGCTCCGACACTCTCGAAGACTTGGACCCCTTCGAAGACTTGGATAACAATTCAGCCTTGTCAAGGGCCTCCTGAAATTCCAGCTTTAATAAACCCCTGTCAACTAACTTCCTGCGTCTCTCCGTCATGACCCTCCTACTGAAGGAATGACAAATAGAGCAGTCCTCCTGTATGTGGAGAAAGAGGGCCAAGACAGTAGACGCAGGAAGAGTGGTTATCCGTGATGGACATTTTCTGTCCGCATTGACATTTCTTAAAGCCTGATTTTCATTTCTCAGACATGTTGAAAAAGTCAGACATATATATAAACACCTGAAAACAAGAAAATAAATTAAAGGTATGGATATATCACACACACAAAAAGGAGTAAGGACTTAAGCCTTTCTTAAAGAAAAAACACCTGTTAAAAAGACAGGATAATAGGCCTGAAAATTGCCTTTAGAAAACTTTATAAAAATAATAATAGTAATAATAATATATCACTCCCACTGCAACTACACTAGTAAAAGACTAATATATATATATATCAAATATCTATACTAAATAAAGGTAAGTTAGAGAAAAACTTCGAAAAAATTGAAAAACTTTACTGGCCCGAGCTTCTGCGATGCATCTGCTGTTGCAGCAAACTAGATCTGGGGATTAGCACTAGGGGTTGTGGGATAGGACTGTGCCTCGAGCTTTCTCAAGATGCAGAGCTGTAGAAGTGGCCGTCTCGGAGCCGAGGATCGGCTCCGAACCCATGCGTAAGAACAAACGGCGAGATTGAACAATTTCACATTGTATAGTTATCCCCTTTGGGAAAAACCATGTACCCATGAATTACCACATAGGTGGCAGTACGCTAAACACCGAAAGTGTGATGAGAGACTTAGGGACACAGGTGGGCAGTGATCTCACCTTTGATAACCAAATCACCACAACAGTCAGGAAATCCTTCTATGTAGCACACCTCATCACTAAGGGCTTTTCATCCAGAAAAAAGGATGCCATTGTCCCACTGTACTCATCCCTCATTAGACCCATTATAGAGTACAACGCCACGTTTGGTATGTACCTCACAAGACATTTGCAGCAGCTGGAAAGGCTGTAGAAATACCTCACTAAAAGAATCACAGGCCTAAAGCAGATGCCCTATGCTGACTGTCTAAAAAAACTCCAGCTATACTCTGTGGCATATCGTCTACTCAGAGGCTATCTCTGCTTAACATACAAGGCCATGTCAAACCCTGAGTTGTTGGACATGCTCCACTTAAAGAAATCCCAGTCCCTCAGAGCTACACGCTCCAGGGATCTAAACCTTGTCATCACAATGAACAAAACATGATGGAGTGATAGGTTCCTGACCCAGAGACTCCCCATACTCTGGAATAGACTGCCCATACATGTCAAGCAGAGCACCTCCTTGGCCCTCTTCAAAAGGAACCTTGATGATTGGATGGGAGACAGGAAATTCACCCCGGGGATCACGTCAGTCACCCTGCTAGACAGGGGTCCAGGGAAATAAATATTGTGGTAGGAAATATCCAGGGAATTGTTATGGCTAGGCTTGTATAGGCCCTAGGGCCGATAGCCTAGTATGAACCTATGAACCTATATGCAGACGCGCATTCAGCACATTGAGTATGTTTACTTGTATACCACTGAATACTAATCTCAGTTTAGAGATACTGCTTTATTTAACAAAATGACAGAAAGTGTCCCTGTGTATAAAATGGCCAAGATAAACTTTTTAATAGCATTTACTTGGGAATTTCTGAGGAAGTACTTGGCAATGTGAGGGTCACTGGGGGTATTCATTTACTTGGGAATTTCTGGGGTAGTACTAAGTAATGTGAAAGTCAGTAGGGTGTATTTATTTACTTCAGAATCTTTGAAACAGTACTAGATTATGAAAGGGCCACTGTTGTGTATCTGTTTCTGTAGTCCAGTTGCATTATTTTGTGGTAGGGGTTACAAACTTGCCAGTTACATTGCAGTGACAGCAAATACAAATGAGTTTTCTAATAAACTAAATTAATCATTTTGTGGTGGTGCTGTAGTTTTACCATCAATAAAATGATTCAGTTTAGCTAAACAAATAATCAATTTGCTGTGTTATTTTAGAATCAGTCCATAATGTCATGTACTTTCAACTGAACTCCATGTGTATTGACCTAGTTCTTAACTTCATGTCAGACATGTCAACACTATGCTAAGACATAACCAGCATGCCTAAAACAAGATGCAAGGTAAGAATGAAGAGATGACATGTTGTTGTTTGTCTTTTCGGCTTTTTCCGGTTAGGGGTTGCCACAGCGGAACTCTGGTCTGCTAATGATTGGCAGTATATTTTTATGGTGCAGAGTTGCCAGCCCGACGTCCAACCTTCAACGAAGGCACGTCCATTCACACATGTCTTTCGAATGCCACTCGACCCACGGTGAGGACATGCAGAATCCACACAGAAGGCACTCCAGCCGAGAAGTGAACAGGAGAACCTCTTGCCGTGAGGCAACAACGCTACTGCTGCACCAAGCTGACATGTTCTTATCCTAAATTAAAAACTCCTTTGCTCTTTTTCCAGCAGGACTCTTTTACACTGTAAAAGGGCAGATATGCACGGACTATAATATGCCCTCTGATTCTTTTTTATTTTTCTCATAATTATATGTTCACTTATTTCATTTTAAATGCACTATCTATATCCTCATTCTGTAATAGACCAAAAATGCTACATGACCTTGAGCAGTACTTCAGTAGAAATCTCTTGTGATCTTCTGCTTTTTTAGCTCTTAACATAAAAATAATATGAAAATTACACATTTCACATACCTCTTGGAACGCCATTATCTCTTTCTTTAAATCCTGGTACTCTTGTTCAATAGCATTGACTTCACCACTGATGAAGTTCACATTGTTTTTTACATCCCTGGCCCTCTTCTCTTCATTCTCAGCCACTGCCAGAAATGTCTTTGATCTCTGCAACAGAATAATAAAAATACATGAATTTCTACAAATTAAAACAAAATTAAGCTTTATATTATGTTTTCATACTGTATTATACATACTGAAAAGCAGTCTATTACTGTTCTTTGAATGTGAAATTGAGATGCCACTGTTATTTAAAGAGCACCTGCCACTTGTTAACTGGAGTCATGGAAGAAAAAAACAAAAACAAAAAAAAAAAACAAAGTTAAGTACTTACCATAATGATAGATCCTATCATTCATGGACATCCAATACAACCTACAGGTCTTCAGAGTTGCACATCAGATCAGACCCAGTAGCATCAGTATTCCAGCCTCAAGCCCCTTCAACTTTTTACCTCCCATAATGCAATCACTCCCCTAAGGTACCTCAGATTTTGACTGATGGTTGAGAATCTGGAGACAGACAACAACTGAAAACCACAGCAAAGGAATACACTGTAGATACAGGACAATCCTTTATGTCCTATGGTAGAAGGACTGGGGATGGTGGGAGGACTTGTTGTATTGGATGGGCAGGAATAAAAGGCTCTGTCATTATGGTAAATACAAAACTTTATTATCCTTTTCATTCAGTCCATCCAATAGGACATATGAGTCAGAATACCTAGCTACAATCTTCCAGGGTGGCCTCTTGAAAAGAGATGTTTCAGAATGATAGTGCCAAAAAAAGCACAGACTCTGGAGAGGCAGTTCAATTTGTAATGGTTGACAAGGGTATGCAAGAAGGACCAGGAAGCAGCATCACAAATCTCACCAATTGAATATGAGCTAAACAAGACACTGGAAGCAGCTACTACCCTAGTAGAACAGGCATTAGGATTACCTGTTAAGGTCTTATTTCTGATAAATATAAATGAAGGTAATACAATCCAACAACCACTTGGAGAGGGAGATCTTGGAAACCTTCTGGCCAAGCCTATTAGAGGCAAAGGAAATGAAGGGCTGGGCATCTTTTCTAATGGTTTAGTCCTGTGAATGTAAAAGCATAACTGCATGTGTATGTCTAAGGTATGCAAAATGTATCCTCCTTTATTTGAGCAATTTAGGAAAAAAACTGGAAATTAACAAGTTATAACAAATATGGCTCTGTAGCTACTTTTGGAATGGGGAGGCAAGGCAAAGAAACTGCTGCATTTGGCATTCTGGGTAGAGGTAAAAAGATTGCAGCAGAAAGTGCCTTAATGATGAAACATTTGGATGGCTACCATTAGACTGAGGTATAAATACAGATATGCTCTGCCTGTCTGCTAGACAATTGGTTACTCTGGTGATGTGTACTGTCACAAGAAAGTGGCCACAGACCATCACCCATTGTCATAGCCTAACTGCTTTCCAACACAGTGGATACAACCTTGCTTGCTGATGTACTACACAACAGTTAAGTCCATTTAGATAGATATCACACCCTAGGGATGACGGTTCTGAAGATCCTGCAACACCAGGAGGACTGCACCGAATTCCAGTATATTTATGTGAAGAGAAGCCTCTAGTTACCTTGGACTAGCCTCCCCTTGTAATGGCTCTCCACCCCAGGGAGAATGTGTCTGTGGTCACAATAGCCTCAGAAATGGGATTTATTAACCTTTTCTCCTTGGATACAAGAGAAGGTTTGAGACACCCTCTCATATGAAGCATGAAATAATCCTCAATGAGTATTGTTTTTGGAAAGAGGATGAGGACACTGGCACCATTTAGCATGTAACAACTATTGTAGGATTATCATGTAAAAATGATCAACGTGAACCATTACAATTGAAGAAGCCACAAGGCCCAGTACCAGAGCTGCAGGAGGGGTGCGGTTGAGAAGAAGAAACTGAAATGTCTCTATCAGTAAATGTGCCCTTTCTGTTTGTAGGGAGACTATGCATTAAGTAGCATCTAGACTATAGCCTATGAACATGATGACCTCAGTAGGGCAGAGATTTGATTTCTGAAGGTTTGCAGTTATTGCCAAGAAGCAGGAGAGACTGAGAAGATAAGTTCTGGCTTGAATCAGGGACTCCACCTAATGGGCAGCGAGGAGCCAATCATCCAGGTATGGGAAAGGTATGAGAAAATCCTGAACCCTAGAAGCTGTAGATAAGCAGCTACGATGACCATGTATTTGGTGAACACCCGGGGGCTGTCATGAGACCAATGGCAGGGTATTGAACTGATAAGGACTGGCTACTATTTGGATGTGTAGGAATCTCCTCAACTCCTTCACAATCTTGATGTGAAGGTACACATCTTTGTGATCTGTCCTGCACATCCAATTATTCTCCCTGAGACATGGAAAAATTGATTGCACTGTAATCATTAGGAAACAGGTCTTTCAAACAAATCTGTTTAGAATGCTTAAAGCCAAACTAGGTCTGAAGTCCTGTATTTTCCTGGGAGATAAAAGAATCTGGAATAATACCCTGACCTGTCTAGTCTGGTTTGACCTCTTGGATGGCTCCTTTTTTTTCTAAAAGACAGAGAGAGAGAGAGAGAAAACCTCTCTGGTGACCTGTTTTACCTGCCATGGTGGGATGTCCAGTAGTGTTCTTGTGGGCTGAGGTGGTGAGCGGGAAAAATGAATGTAGTACCCCTCTGGATATTTATTCACTTGTCCTGCATGATAGTTTGCCACCCAGTCGAATGGAGGGAAAGACTGACCCCAACTGGCACTAGAGTAGAGCAGCCGAGCAATTCTTCAGGGATATTTCTGTCTCCTGTCTGAGAATGGGCCACAGTATCCTTGGATCTGAGGACCTCCTCTGCCCATTTGAAGGGGATACCTTTGTCGTGGCCACCCATGTCTGAAGGCAAGTCAAACTGCTGATGTTTAGACTTTTGGATACACAGTGAATGAGGCCTTTTTTGTTTCCTGCTATATGCTCTTTGTGGGGTCTCGGAATTAACTCTGACAAATACTGTCTTGCCATGCTGCTTGCACTTCTGCATTTTTTCCTTGACAGAAGGTTCAAACAGAGATGAACCATTATATGGAGCATTCATGAAGAACACCATAAAGTTGTCCACAAAGTCATTCGGTCACAGCCAAGCATGGAATATCATTGCAATGCCCAACCCATCTGCCTTGGCCTCTCCATCCCCCTCATTGTGCATAAAATAGATCAAGAGGTTACAGATACTCAACACAGTACATACACAGTTGTTTCCAAATGTTTACTAATGTAAGCTGTCAGAAGATTCTTTAGACTGCATCTGGCTTGCTGAGACTGATCTCTCTGGAATCTATTCATACGAGTGAAGTAGTTCAGAGCCCTCAAAGCAAAGATGCCCAAAGTGTATGCATGCTTCTGTAACCTATCCATTGCTCTGGACTGTTTCTTAGGTGGGTGGATGGAATGAGAATCTTCTAATAATTGTCTTTTCATAGTCACTGCCAAAGTAATGGAGTCCACTGTGAGGGAAACATAGCTCAAAACTATCAATTTTAAGGGGGTCTGAGAACTTTGTCAGGCTTACTGGGCAAGTCTAATAAAGAGTACACTCCAAAGAGATCAGAATCTATGGGGTCAGATCTGGTGCAGGAGTTAACACTGGCATCCTAGCCAATAAGACTTCAAGCCTTGTCTGCTTTGGAGCCAAAGTCGGAGACAATGGATTCTCTTGTCTTCTTCAGATCTGAGATTCTCATGTGTTTCTCGGAATGTTTCTTAGGTTTTCTGCTTTCCAGATCAGAAGGAAGAAATCCCTTCAAAATAAGCTTATTCCTCATAACAGCGAGAGCTCTTGGACCAAACTCCTTACAAATTTCACAATCTACCTTAAGGTGAGCTGCTCCAAGACAGACCACACACTGGTTGTGCAAATCCTGTAGTGCAGTGCCCACACGGGGTACATTTTTTGCAAATCTTGTAGTGCCCACACAGGGTACATTTTTTGAAGCTGGATAATTTGTCCATATAATCCATAAAGGCACTAACAAACTAACAAAGAATAACAAACTGTTAAAGGGTGGAAACATAAAAAGACCATCAGGACAAAAGCTCAGTATAAACTTCTTAAACTAAAAGCTAATTTTATCTATTTAAATCTTTCAGCAAAAACAGAAATACAAGAACAGATCTCTTGAAAGAGAAATGATACATAACCTAACTTAACTCTAAGAAACTCTATAATAAGTTAGCAACAACCAGGAGCACTAGTGGGAAATGCCCTGACAAAGGGGGTTCAGGACAACAATGATAAAATTTGACAGGTGAAAACATAGTTTTAAGGGCCAGCTACCAATAGAAATACTAATTTAGTCAAAATTGTAAAGAATAAGCACAATTTTAGCTGATCTGCATCCATTCGCAAAGGTGGCAAATGATATCTGAGGTAGCTTGGGGGACTGATGCATTATGTGAAGGAAACAGTTGAAGGGGCTCAAGACTTAGCAATTAATGTTGTCAGATTGGATCTGCCAAGCAGCTCTGAGGACCCAGAGGTCAAACTGGATAGAATGAATGAACAGGATTTATAATTAAATAACTCATCTTATCTATCATTTTAGGAAGTTATGTCTCTTGTGAGCTTTTGTAAAGCTGCAAACCCTATACTTCAAAACTCAGGAACAAAGTCTAAAACAATGAATAATAAAACTTGCAAGTTCATTTAGAAAGCTAACAGAATAAAGACTGATTTAAGATGCGACTCTGATTCAGAAATTTTGAAGAATGTAAAGTCACTTGTAGTGTCTCTCTCTCGCTGAATAAATAAGTGATGAAATGCTAACAAGCTTCAAAGTAGTCTTGGGTTTGATGCTTTTAATTTCTATTTACATATGCTATCAACCTGACCAAGGCACTTAACTAGGCAGTGCTCCCAGGTCATCCCAGAAAAGGTTTTTGTGCCTGCCTGGCTTACCTGATTTATGTACTATGGCAGGTAATTACTGGGAAGCGGTTATTAGAATGCAAAACATTAGTACAGGTGCATGTTCCTTCTTTTCTTAGGGTCTTCATTTTTGGAGTCACAAAATGACTGTTTCAATTGGTTTTGTGTTTTTAAACTGTATAGATTTTTTAATACTGTTCTTATTAACAGTACAGCCTGTGTTTTATTTTATTAGCTCAGTTTTTTCACTGACCTTTGCTTGGGCTACTGTTACTACTTTTTACTGTAACAATATACTACAAAATACATTTCTATTCCTAGCAAGCATTTTGCTACAGTTTGAAGCAGGAAAAACTTGTTTTAAGCAGAGGCACGTAAATCGGGGAGGATGGACCTAACATAGTAGTATAGCACAGTACAGTTGTGTACACTTACCATAAATGTAGATGTTCGAGGGTATTCACTGTTGTAGTCATCACTTGTGGTTTTATCTTTGCTGGGTAGCCTTCGGCCAGCCCGATATACCAGAGTAAAGGATTTCTCTCCTGCGTCGGCTGTCTAGGTGCAGAGACTGACGTCAGGTCATCAGGGCTATAAAAAGAGACAGCAGGCATCATTACATCAGTTTTTCTTACCCCTAACAGGTATGAGCCCCAAAGGAGGAGGAAATAAAGGGGGAAGGTGGGAGGGAAACAGGACTGCAACAGTGAATACACTTGAACATCTACATTTATGGTAAGTGTACACAACTATGTTCTTCATCTTTCACTGTTGCAGTCATCACTTGTGGGAGGATTCCCAAAGCTGAGAAAAAAGGGTGGAGGAAGGAATATAGGAATTAGAGGTAAGCAGCCAATTAAGGGGATGCTAGCATGCCTTGCAGGACTACAGATGCAAAGGCTGCCCTTGTTTTGGAGAATCTAGCCAGCTAGTAGTGCTTGGTGAATGTGTGGATGGATGTCCAAGTGCAGCTTCCAAAATATCCTTAGTTGGAATCCCTCTCAGGAAAGCAGTGGAAGTAGAGGCTGCTCTAGTGGAATGAGATCTGATAGATTTGGGAGGACTCTTTCCATTAAAGAAGTAGCAGAAGTGGATGCAATGAGAGATCCATTTAGAAATGGTCTGTTTGGAAATGGGCTTCCCCTCTGCCCCGGGAGTGAAGGAAACCAGAAGCTGGTCGGATTTCCTTACTGATTTGGTTCTATCCAGGTAATATCTCAATTGCCTGTGTACATCAAGGGTGTGCAAATTTCTTTCCCCTTTATTTTGGAGGTTGGGAAAGAAGGTAGGGAGATGGATGGCCTGATTGAGGGTAACCCCCCAGACTACTTTAGGCATAAAAGAGGGGTTGGTCCTGACAAACACCCTGTCAGCATGGAAAATAATGAAGGGCTGAGTGGCCATAAGGGCCTGGAGTTCAGAAACCCTCCTGGCTGAGGTGATGACCAGGAAGAATGAAGTTTTCCAAAAGAGGTACTTCAGGTCAGCTGAAGCAGCTGGCTCAAAAGGAGGTGAAGTCAATTTTTCCATGACAAAGTTTAGATCCCATGCTGGAGCAGGTGGTCTTCTGGGTTGTCTGATGTGTGCCAGCCCCCTAAGGAACATTTTTAACAAATGCTGAGAAAAAATAGGTGGATTTGACTGGACAAAGGCAGAAATAGCTGAGGCACATATCTTGATGGAAGAGTAAGACAGTCCCTGTTCTAGGAGCTCTGACAGGTAGTCCAGAACCAATGGTAGAGTGGCACGGGAGCTGCTGATGGTCTTGCTGTGGCACCGGATAGAAAATCTTTTCCTTTTGGCAGAGCAGGATTTCCTGGTCCTGGGCTTTCTGGCCTTCTTGATAATGTTTAAAACCTGCCTGCTGAAGGCTGTAGTGTCATCCACCTTTGGAGTATCAGTCATGCGGACAGCTTGAGGTTAGGAAGGTTTGGGTGCAGTAATGTCCCTTTCTCCTGAGTTAGAAGGCTTTCTGAGAGAGGCAGGTTCATAGGTTGATACTAGGCTATCTGCCCTAGGGCATTTATAAGCTTAGCCAGAGCGTGTTTGGCTTTTGCCACCCTTTTAGATTAGTTGACTGTGCCTCTGTATAGTAGGTCACAGAAGATAGCCCTTTTGAGGTTAGTTTACTGTGCCTCTGTCTAGTAGGGACACAGAAGAGATCCCAGGGGTAAACCTACGATCTTCCATCCACTCGTCAAGATTTTTCTTGAAGAGGGTCATTGAGGGACTCTGCCTAACATAGATTGGGATTTTGTTCCAGAGGGAGGGGAGCCTCTGGGATATGAATCTGTCCCTCCAGCATGTCCTATTTATTTCTGTGCTGAGGTTTAAGTCCCTGGAGCATGTAGCTCTAAGGGATTTGGATTTCCTGAGGTGGAGCATGTCCATTAATTCTGGGTTGGACATGGCTTTATATGTCAGACACAGATCGCCTCTGAGTAGGCGGTAAGCAACTGAGTAGAGCTGGAGTTTCTTTTGCCTAACTGCGTAGGGCATCTGTTTGAGTCCCTTGATCCTCTTGGTGAGGTACTTTTGGGGTCTTTCCAGTTGCTGCAGGTGTCGAGTAAGGTACATCCCAAATGGGGCACTGTATTCAATGGGGGGGTGTTTGGTCAGACTGAGGAGCAAGGGGTGCCAGTGCTGTCCGGGCCAGTCTGGAGCAATGAGAATAACCTTTGGTCCTTCCTCCCTGATCTTGAGGAGTACCCTGGGGATCAGGGGCAAAGGGGGGCATACACAAACAGGTTTTCCCAGTGGAAGGATAGGGCGTCCACATTCCATGCTTCTGGATGGAACTCTCTGGAGCAGAACTTGGTTAGCTGGTGGTTTTCTGGAGTTACAAACAGGTCTATGTCCGGGCTCCTCCAGTTTTGTGTGATGTTGAAGAAGATCCCCTTGTGCAGTTGCCACTCATGGGGATCCAGGAGGCTTCTGCTTAGCTGGTCTTCCAGGGTGTTTTCTTTCCCTGGGATATACTGAGCCATCAGATGCAGTCCCGGATTTGAGGCTGACTGCCAGATTTGTATACCTAGGTGATATAGGGGATAAGAGTGAGTTCCCCCCTGCTTGTTGATGTACCACATTACTGTTGTACTGTCTGTCCTGAGTACGAGCACTCCTGGTGTCAGGTGTTCTTTGAAGGCTAGGATTGCCCAGTGCACTGTCAATATCTCTTTCAGGTTGATATGGAGGCCCCGAACCTCATGTTCCCAAATGCCCTGAGGCCACATACTCCCTTGGTGTGCCCCCCAGGCTGTGTCTGAGGTGTCTGTAGTGATGGTCTGGCCCTGTGAGAGAGTGATAAAGGGTAGGCCCTTGTTTAGAGCATATGCCTCTTCCCACCATAAGAGCTCCTTCTTTAAGCAAGGAATCCGGGGTAGCTGGTGTTCTAGTGACTGTGAATGCTGGCACCAGAGGTTCCTGAGGTAACATTGTAGTTTCGTTATGGCTAGGGGTACAAGCAGAATGCAGGAGGCCATGTACCCCAGTGCTTGCAGGAATTTCCTTGCTGTGAGGTGGGTCCTGCAGGCCAGCTGTGTGAAGTATGAATGGAGGAACCTCTGCTTTTCCTGAGGAAAAGAGGCTGTTTGAGTAGATGTGTCCAGAAGAGCTCCCAGAAAGGTTAACCCTCTTGTGGGTAGGAACTGGAACTTTTCTTTGATGATAGTGAAGCCCAGGGAGGATAGGAGGGTTTGAACAAAAGTGAGGTCCTGCAGGAGTCCTTCCTCTGTGTCTGCCTGAATGAAGCAGTCATCCAGGTAGGGGTAAATCTGAATGCCTTTCTGTCTGCAAATGGCAATGACAGGAGCCAAGCACTTAGTAAAGAGTCTGGGAGCAGTGATTAAGCCAATGGGCAGAGCAGAGAACTGAAAGTGTTGTGAGCCTGCCCTATAGGGAAACTCCTGCAGGACTTCCTTTTGGGAATATGGAGGTAGGCATCCTTCATATCTAGGGTCACTAGCCAAGCCTGTGGCATCAACATGGGTAAGAGTTTGTGTAAAGTCAGAATTTTGAATTTTGGTACCAGGAGGGACAGATTCAGAGTGGATAGATCTAAAATGTGGTCCCAGGTGCCCTCCTTTCTGGGTACCAGGAACAATCTTGAATAAAACCCTTTTCTGGCCTGTTCCTTTGGTACAGATTCCACAGCACCTTGAGCAAAAAGCTTTTGTATTTGACAGATGGCTTCTGTCCTCTGATTTGCTGTTATATCTGGGAAGCCTGAATGTCTGGGGCTTTCTTTGAAAGAGAATCTGTACCCACTGGTAATAATATTTAGGACCCATAGATCTGAGGTGAAAGCCTGCCAAGTCTCAAGGAAGAGGGAAAGTCTTCCTCCTAGCCTCCTCTGGGGGGGGGGTTGTGGGGCAGAGGGGGAGTAGAGTCACTGAGAGTTGGAGAAGGGAGGGGGCTTAGAACTTCCTTGCCTAGGCGTTGCAGTGGTCCACTGTCTGGATCTCTGTTGGGCTTTTGATTGGTGCCTGGTAGGTCTGTCCCTGCGTGCTTTCCCCTGGATGGGCTTTGAGTAGGAAAGGACCAATGCTTTGTGGGGAGGTTCCTCTTGAACCTGAGAGGCTGAACCTGCAAGAAATCCTTCACAGATGCATAGACTTGGCCTTGTCTTCCATTTTCTTGATAACCTCCTCATCTTTGGACCCAAACAGCTGGTCCTTATCCAGAGGGCATCTAACAATTTGGACTTTACCTGGTCAGGCAAAGGCTGTTCCCTTAACCAGGCACGCCTTCTGATCACAGAGCTATTGACTGCGGCCCTGCTGGAAGCCTCCAAGGCATCAAAACCACAATGCAGGGAATGTTTGGCTTCCTGGGAGCTAGACATTATAAGATCCATTAGTTCCGTGGTGGTACTGCTGTCTGGGAGGGTTGAAATTTTCTGTTTTAGTAATTCCAGCACATTTTGCTGGTATTTCAGCATATGGAATTGGCAATTCAGGGCCCTAACGGCTAGGGTAGCCTAAGTATAGACTTTTTTGCCTAATCTATCTAAGGCCCTGCTCTCTTTGTCAGCTGGGATGGTATTTTTAGAGGAACTAGCCCTAGCCCCCTTAGGACCCTGAGTAATGACCTCTGGGTCAGCTGTTGGATTTCTAAAAAGTTACTTGTGGGTATCTTGCACCCTATAATATCTGTCTGGCTTCCTGGGGGCAAGTGGGAGAGAGTCAGGAGTGAGTGAAGATTCCATAAAAACATCTTCCACCACATCCAGGATAGGGGGAATGACCAGGGGTTTATGCTGAGGCAGGTCAAGGAACTCTCTCAGTCTCTTCTTTGACTGAAGGTAATCCTGCGCCTCCTGGTGAAAATGTTCTCTGAGGGAATTTAAAGTTTCCCTGAAAGAGAGGTCCTCGGGAGGGGTGGCAGCAGGAATAGGGTCTTCAGCATCAGAATCTTCAAAAGCTGCAAATGTCTGTTCTTCAGTGTCAGAGTCTTCTAGTCCTGATTCTTCTGAGTCCTGGTCAGAAAGAACCTCAGGTGAAATGTTTCTCTTCCTTTTAGCTGAGGTGACTTGGATAGGTTGGCTTCCTCTCATTAAAGTGGTTAAATCCTATACCATTCTGAGCAGCTGCTGGGACTGTGTGGCAGGCTGGGAGGAATGTAGTCGGAGACTGGGTCCCTGTGACGGGGTCTTTTTAGGGGAAGTCTTGGTCCTAGATGATTCCGAGGCCTTTATACAAGGTTAGCTTAACTGACGGTGTAGTCGTCAGTCTCTGCCTGGCATCGGTCATCGGTACTGTCTCTGTAGAAGCTGGTGCCTGCGAAGCGGCTCTGGACTCAACTGCATGATAGAAGGCCAATGTCTTGTCAGGAGAAGATGGACCCGGTGGCATACTGGACTCCAAACATGTCTCTGTACAGGCCTGCAACTGTTCCTCGGCTGGCATCAGGGGCTGCGAAGGTGCCTCACTGAGTACAGCAACTGAAGTAAGAGGAAGGCTGGTTGGCTTCAGACCGAAATTGTCCGCTGTCCTAACTTTCTGAGGCATTTCCTTTTCTATATCTTTCTTTTTTTTTGGTAATTCCACAGCTGGACCAACCGATGCCATACTGCGATGAGACAAAGAATCACCAAAGTGTGTAGCGACAATTTCAGCTCTACGTCTAATAGTTCTAGCATTAAACAGGGCACAGAACTGACATCCAGGGACATCGTGGTCTGGACCTAGGCAGGTGATGCAGAGGGAATGATAGTCTCAGTATGGGATCTGTTTTCCACAACTGAGACAATTATTGACGGTCTTTGACATCGGATAAAAGCAGGAAAAGGTTCCCCAATGTGGTACTTAGCTTTAGATGGTTTCTCCCCCACTCTGGCAATGGCCGACCGATGCACTTGCAAAACTGCTCTTGCTTTGGGCTCCTTGGCAATAAAGACTGATCTAATGACATCAGCTGTCTCCTTTTATAGCCCTGATGACCTGACATCAGTCTCTGCACCTAGACAGCTGACACAGGAAGGAAATCCTTTACTCTGGTATTCAGGACGGCCAAGGGCTACCCAGCAGGGATAACCCACAAGTGATGACTGCAACAGTGAAACACAAAGAACATCAGCAATTCAGGGATTGGAGAATAGATATTCCTCAACTTAGTGGAGTTGAGGGGCACCAGACTGGGGAATGGCACTGGATGTTAGATAAGCAAGGTATGGCTCTGGCCCCAACTAAGTTTATTAACACAAAATCAAAACCACATTTGTGAAAGGAGAGATGAGCACTATGACTGTTGCCACAAAAATTCACTTTTCAATATAAAAATGTGCAAAGTAGCAGCAGATGACATGGTGAAGTATCCATATCAAGCCATTCAAAGACATGATGGATGAATGATCCGTCATAGCAGCAGTAACATTAGATGAAACTGAGTAAGAAACAGGGGATGATTTACAGCATTCTATAAAGAACAGCTAGAAAAGGATATATTAAATTATCAAAAGTGCAATCCTTAAAGAACTGAGACTTGCAAGGGTGATGTTTCAAAACAATTAAACAAAAAATATCTGGAAAAGAACATTAGGTTAATTATCCCAGAGACTTTATAAACAAGATCAGCAGAGACTGTCCATAAATCATATTTATGAATTATTAAAACCAAAACATTAGTAAATTAAAAGAGATGTTCTAGGAATTAATCCATCACAGAGAGCATATTAGATGAATGTGTAGTTTGCCAGTCAAACACTCAGTTTATTATCAGAACTACCAAAATCAGCTCAGCCAGAAATCGGGTCTATATTATATTTTTGAAAGTTTCAAACATCGAACACCATGTGGTCAACACCATATGAGCGATGTTTGAAATTTCGAAAATATAATAAAAAAATAAAAAAACTACACTTACCTAAACACTGTAGGCAGGGGGACAAGTCCCCCTGCAACCCCCATGTGGGGGTCTGCACACCCCACCCCCCACTACTTAAATATTCCTACTCCAAGATTGCACTGCATTGAAGTAAAGGGAAAATATTCCCTATGGCGATTTCCGTGTTATACGCGTGTTGTTTCTACCAATCGGGTTCACTCAATACATGTTCGCCGTTTACAATTTTCGATCACGTGATAGGAACCCCAGAAATCAGCAAGTATTCTTTTCAAAATAGCTGTTAGTCCTGAGTGATGAATATTCAAAGCTTCATGTGACACCCGTGCACTGGCCCAGCAATCAAGGAGCCTTAGTCCTCACTACTAACACCAGTGAGGGGCGTCCATATAGGGAAAGGATAATAAATACACACATAGTAAAGTACAATTTCCCTTAAGAGCACACAGAGATCACAATCAGTCTGGGGCTGGTTTCTCCCTTTCTCTCCAGGTCCCCATTAAGACTCCCCATTAGCACAGCTATACAGTCCAGATCTCAGCCTAAAGGGCAATCTAAAATATCCAGCACCCTCTCTGTCCAACCAGTGCTTCGTGTCCCTGCCCAGGTAGCTGACACACACACACTTTGAGATAAGAGTTATATACAACCACACAGACACTCCTGGGGAAGCCACAGGTTCTCCAGCTGTGCCCCTTTTACCCAGACTATACGGTAGTACCACTTGCCACCACCCACCAATATTTATCAGCTACTAAAAATGCCCTTATGAAAGGGTGTTCAATTATATTGTGCAATATTATTATCCAAATGGTAAGTGCAACTGAATAGCCCAGGCTTATTTGTAGTGACTTTGTACAGTATCACTATATATATGCAAAGTACTCTAGAGATTAAAATTTCTTTACACAAAACAGCCACAGTTGAAAGGTTTAAAAATATTTAATAATAATTAATAAAAACACAAGACAATACTTCTTACTACACAGTGCTGATCAAGAGTTCAGAGATTACAGATAAATACTTAAAATAATACAGTAGAAAAGTTCTGACATCAATACAGAAAAAAAAACTAATCTAATCTTCCTAATTCCTAGCTATATCTAAGAGAAAACACAGTTATAAAATAAACTTATATATAGAACACAGACAGAGAGCTGGTGAGTTGGATATTCTCAAAGCAAAAGCTAAAATGCCCTCATTCTTTCTGTCCTTAAATTGATAACACAGTACCACTGATTCATTTCAGATTAAATCATTTCTTTCTGGTTCCCAGGTTAACAGAAACTTGGAGGTTAATAGCCCTTTTGATCTTGCAGCTAATCAGGAAGTCAGAGCAATAAAATAAATTATACATGTAAATTCTACCCATTAACTCTAGCCTCAAAACAATAGGCAGAATGCCTCCCTTTAGACATCTGGGATATGAGTATTGGATCAAATAATTTCACAATGCTTGACTTGGCTTTCTTACAGCACAGTGAACTGTTGTTACATTTTTTTCAGTTCAACATCCAATACAGTCTTTTCACATTTAAGAGAACAAGTCTGTGGCTTATATTAATATTTTCAAATGACAGAATTATCTACAAAATTCTATCTGGCTAGGCTGGCAGCCTTCAAATATCTTCACACATCCCCCCCTCTCCCGGAGAACTCAAGCTAGTTTTTCAAGTGACCCTTGAGAAACGTTGCTTGAGAGGGTTAGGTCTATCGGAGTATACCTTACTCCATTCCCTGTCTTGAGAGCCTATCTGCATTGGCATTGCTAACCCCACTGCAGTGCTGCAATGACATATCATATGCTTGCAACCCTAGACTCCATCTTAGCAACTTGGCATTTTGCTGGCTGGCTCTGTGCAACCATGTTAGGGAATTGTGATTTGTCACTACAGTGAATGTTCTTTCATACAGATAAGGCTGAAGTTTCTGCAGTGCCCACACTATGGTTAGACATTCCTTTACTACAGCTGCACAGCAATCCTCCCTGGGTTGGAGCCTACAGCTGAGATAAACCACTGGGTGCTCTTCTCCCTCTGATGAAATCTGGCTAAGAACAGCCCCCACCCCATGGTTTGAAGCATCCATCTGCACAACAAATTCTTTGCTTTAATCTGGACTGGCTAACACAGGGGGTCCTCCAAAAGATTCCTTAAGCTCCTGGAATGCCTGCTCACAGGCTGTAGTTCACACCACCTTATCTGGCTTGTTCTTCCTTGTCAGATCTGTGAGGGGAGCAGCTATGGTACAATAACGGGGGAAAAACTTTCTGTAGTACCCTGCTGTCCCTAAGAATACCCTCGCCTGCTTTTTGGTAACAGGTTCAGGTCATGCCTGAATGGCTTCTACTTTGGCAGATTCTAGCCTGATCTTACCACTTCCCACTCTATGTCCCAGGTAGGAGACCTCTGCCATACCCACCTGCCATTTACTGGGCTTAATGGTCAACCCTGCCATCTGTGGTCTGCCCAGCGCCTCCCTGACATGTTGAAGTTGCTCTTGCCAGGAATGGCTGTGGTTGGCAATATCATCTAGGTAAACAAGGGCAAACCCTCCTGCTCCTGCTAGGATATGATCCACCAGCCTCTGGAAAGTTGCTGGGGCATTTTTCATCCCAAAGGGCATCTTTGTGAACTCATACAAGCCAAAAGGAGTCACAAAGGCTGACCTCTCTCTAGCACTGGGAGTCAAGGGCATCTGCCAGTAACCCTTGGTAAGATTAATAGTTGTAAGATACTTGGCCCCACCCAGCTGCTCTAGGGCCTCATCTGTCCTAGGCATGGGGTAAACATCTAACTCTGTGTGACTTTTTCATTTCCTGTAGTCCACACAGAACCTGGTGCTGCCATCCTTCTTTGGCACCAGTACCACTGGGGAGGCCCAGGGATTGTTGGACTCTTGAATTACCCCTAGTTCCAACATTTCCTGTATTTCCTCCCTCAGAATCTGTTTAACTCTCTCAGGCACCCTATAAAGGGCCTGCCTAATAGGCCTTTGCCGTCCAATATCCATCTGGTGGTGCACCCTGGTTTCCCAGTGAACATGTCCCCAAACTCCTGTATCACTGCTCAGATTTCTCAAACCTGGGTAGGAGATAGCTGCTGGGACATTGCTACCCTTCCAGTGAGGTGTCAGTCCAAGCCTCACTGAGGAAATAAGTCACCAGATCTCCCTCAGACTCCTCCTGCAACCCACTGCAAATGCTCAGCACAAGGGCCTCTCTATCATAGCAAGGTTTCATCATCTTAATATGGTAAAATTTGTGCTCCTGCCTCCTACCTAGCAGTTCTACCATGCAGTTAACATCACTTACCTTTCTTACCAACTTGTAGGGTCCCTCCCACGCTGCTTGCAGCTTGTTGTGTCTGACAGGAATGAGAACCATTACCTGCTGCCCTATAGCGTACTTTCTAGCTTGAGCATTCCTGTCATACCATACCTTTTTCTGCTGTGGAGCTTCTGCCAGGTTCTCCTGGGCCAAACCCATGAGTACCCTGAGCCTTGTCCTGAGGTTCAGGACATATGCCACAACAGACTCCTTGTGAGATTTACACTCACCTTCCCATACATCTCAAATTAAATCTAGTGGTCCCCTCACTCTATGCCCATACAGCAACTCAAAATGTGAAAAACCTGTGGATTCCTGGGGAACCTCTCTGTAAGCAAACAACAGATGGGGCAAATATTTGTCCCATTCCTTCTTAAACGAGTCTGCAAATGCCCGTAGCATGGACTTGATTGTAGAGTTTAACCTCTCAATAAGACCATTAGTCTGGGGATGGTAGGAGGTGGTCTCCAGGTGCTTCACCACACAGTACTTCCACAGACAAGCCAGCAGGTCTGACATGAAATTGGCACCTCTGTCAGTCAGTATTTCTTTTGGGAAACCTACCCTGCTGAAAATCTCTAACAAAGCATTTGCCACCTTTTCTGCCTCAATGGAGGACAAAGCCACTGCCTTAGGGAATCGTGTAGCATATTTCACGACCACTAGGATATACTTTTTCCCTGTGGAACTTGGGGTACTCAGAGATCCCACAATATCCATAGCTACCCTCTGAAATGGCTCCTCAATCACAGACAGAGGCATCAAAGGAGCTCTCACCTTGTCTACTGCCTTGTCTACCTTTTGGCACTACTCACAGGTCCTGAAGTACCCTGTTACATCTCTGGAAATTCCAGGCCAATAGAAGTTCTGCATAATACATCTCTTTGTACATGTTATCCCCATATGACCTGCAAAGGAAGTATCATGGGCTATGGCTAGAAGTGCCAGATGGTAGGCTTTAGGCACTACCAACTGCTGTACCCCCTCACCTTTTAGCCCTCCCTCAGGGGTCCACTCTCTATACAATAACCGTTTGTCCCAGTATACAGATCCCCTCTTCCCTTGAGAATCAGGTGCCTCATTAGCTACCTGCCTCAGGCCTTGCAATGTAGGGTCTGAGAGTTGACCCTGTCTCAACTCTGTCTTTGTAACCCTTCCCAGCCCCCGCTTCCACAGGACGTCTGGCATCCTCTGACAGTGGTGTTTCACTGTCAGCCTGGGTACTACTACTCACCTCTACCTTTGCAGTCACTCAAGGGAACATCAGTACCCACAAGCAGCTGTGGATCACCTTCAGTCTCACTGCTACAGTGTAGCTTCCTCCCTGAAGTAACCATCTCACCAGTCCTGGCTGCAAGTATGCGGTGTCTTTGGGTCTCCCCCAGGCTTCCAGACCCACATGCTTTGCTCCTAGCCTGACTGCATGTAACTGCATAAGCACATTGTACTGCTTCATCCAAATCCTTCCCTATCAGGACATCTGCAGGATTGTAGTTTGGTACCCCTGTTGTCTCAAGACAACCTACTATTGGCATTTTGTCTTCCCCACTTACTGACTCCCTCACCTTTTTTTCCCTACCTTGCCTCTGTGGACATTTGTATGCCACATGGCCCCATTGGTTGCATTCAAAACATTTAACCCTAGGTCCTAAACGTATACCTGGACTAGTGGCTTCCTCTGCTACTGGCAGACTTTGTTGGGGCAGTCTGTGCTGCCCACCATGGGTTCCTTTAGACCCATGAGCAATACTGGGGGTATCTTTCCTGTGCAGGGATGCCCTGCTTGCTAGGTATAGGTCTATCTTCTTCCCCAACTCATCTGAAGTAGAACATTGTCTATCAGCTAACCAGATCCTCATGTCCTCAGGCAAAGTGCTAACGGCTTGTTCCCTCACCAAAAGATCTGCCAGCCCTTCAAAAGTGGTGACCTGACATTCACTCACACACCTATGAAAATACGTGCTCAGTTCAGCAACATATTCACACACACTTTCATATGCCTTGTGTCTATGGTAATGAAACTTTTTCCTATAAGTTTCAGGTGTTAGCTTAAAAAATTCTAACAAACAGTTCTTAACAGTAGTATAGTCAAAATATTCACAATCAGCAAGTTTAGACAACACAGTTACAGCTTTACCATGGAGTAAGGGGGTCAGGAACTGTACCCAGAGCCTTTGGTCAACATCATACTGTTTACATACCCTCTCAAACATATGAATAAAACTATCAAAATTATCTCCCTCTGTAAACTGCAGAAAACATTTACTGACATTTTATGTTTCTTGGGTCTGGTTACTGCCTTTCCCATTACCTCCATGACTCTGGCGAAGAGTCAGCATCTCATTTTCATGCTGCCTCTGCCTTTCCTTTATCCTCAGCTTCCAGGCATAGCAGTTTCTTATTCTCCTCAGCCTGCAAACGTCACAGTTTCTCATTGTCCTCACTCTCTAGACACCTCAGTTTCTCAGCTGCTTCTGTTTCCAAAATGCTTGGCCTCCAACTCAAGTTTCTTTAGCTTCAGACAGGTTTTTAAGTCCTCTGTAGAAAGGTTGAGCTGTCCATTCTCTGAGTGTGGTACATCTCCACTGCCAGTCTGATTGTTGACCTGGTTGCTGTTTTCTGATGCAACTGTGACCAAAGCTGCAATCATGTCTGCCTTATTCGGGTTTCCATGCACCAGTCCCCTAGCCTGGCACATCTCAGCCAGCTGTCTCCTTGTCATCTTTCCATACTCCTCTGCTGACATGCTTGCTTGCTCTCCCTGACTAACTAAGCTAACAAAAGAAATAAAACAATTCTGATCTGAACTCTGAGTATTCACTGTGTGGCTGATTTAGAGTATAAACACCTTCAGTGATCACTGTGCACTAGTTACATGAATTCACAATACCCACACAACTACAAGCAAATTAGTATTTGCCAACCAATTAATATGTGGTGTGGATATCCCATCACTGCCAGACAATTAATATGTGATACCTGTGCACTGGCCCAGCAATCAAGGAGCCTCAGTCCTCATCACTGACACCAGTGAGGGGCCTCCATATAGGGAAAGGATAATAAATACACACACAGTAAAGTACAATTTCCCTTAAGAGCACACAGAGATCACAGTCAGTCTGGGGCTGGTTTCTCTCTTTCTTTCCAGGTCCCCAATAAGACTCCCCACTGGCACAGCCATACGGTCCAGATCTCAGCCTAGTGGGCAAGCTAAAACCTCCAGAACCCTCTCTGTCCAACCAGTGCTTTGCGTCCCTGCCCAAGTAGCTGACACACACACACTTTGAGATATGAGTTATATACAACCACACAGATGCTCCTGGGGAAGGCTGGCACAGGTTCTCCAGCTGTGCCCCTTTTACCCAGACTATACAGTAGCACCACTTGCCACCACCCACTAATATGTATTAGCTACTAAAAGGCCCTTATGAAAGGGTGTCCAATTATACTGTGCAATATTATTATCCAAATGGTAAATGCAACTGAACAGTTAAGGCTTATTTGGAATGTCTTTGTACAGTATCACTATATATTTATATATATATATATATATATATATATATATATATATATATATATACATACACAATGGACCCTAGAGATTAAATTACTTCTACACAAAACAGTCACAGTTGAAAGGTTTAAAATATTTAATAATAAATAATAAAAACACAAGACTTCTTACTATACAGTGCTAGTCAAGAGTTCAGAGATCAGAGAGAATACTTAAAATAATGCAGTAGAAAAGTTCTGACACCAGTACAGAAAAAACTAATCCAGTCGTCATAGTTCCTAGCTTTATCTAAGAGAAAACACAGTTCTAATATAAACTTACATATAGAACACAGGCAGAGAGCTGGTGAGTTGGATGTTCTCAAGACAAAAGCTAAAATGCTCTCATTCTTTCTGTCCTTAAATTGATAATGCAGTACCACTGATTCATTTCAGATTATATCATTTCTTTCTGGTTCCCAGGCTAACAGAAACTCAGATGTTAATAGCCCTTTTAATCTTGCAGCTGGTCAGGAAGCCACAGCAATAATACAAATTATACATGTAAATTCTAGCCATTAACTCTGGCCTCAAAACAATAGGCAGAATGCCTCCCTTTAGACATCTTGGCTCTGAGTTTTAGATCAAAGAATTTCACAATGCTTGACTTATCAGCTTTCGTACAGCAGAGTGCACTGATGTTACATTTTTTTTCAGTTCAACATCTAATACAGTCTTTTCACATATAAGAGAACAAGCCTGTATCCTACATTAATATTTACAAATGACTTTGTGAACACTGACCGTTCCAAACCAAAACTCCCACACATAACAATTAAGGCCATGCAGATCAGCACTCAACAGCAACCCAAACATCAAACTATGTACATCCAAAAAGGGGAATGGTGGGATGGGTATGGCCAGTAAGGCAGTGTTTTTTGGGAACATCTACTGCTGCAGGTAAGTAGGACTTAAACAACTGTACTAATTTCAACAAACACATTGCCTTAATGGCATGTGGGTGGATTTCCCAAACCTTACACAACCTTGGAGGAAGAAGGATAAGGGTCCAAAAGTCCCTGGAGCATAGTCTTAGTGAAGCCTCTTCTGGATCTACAGAAGGCATCCAACTTGTAGTGCTTTATAAAGACAGTGAGATCAGATCATCGGACTTTCTCATTCAAAGTTTCTCTCCACCCAACCCCCCCAGCCATAATCAAGCTAAAAAAACTTCTCAAAACCTGACCACAACCTCCTAAGAGAGGGTATCTGTGGCTTCACACCACCTCCCACCTCAGAGGATGCAGAGAAGTATGCTGAACAGCACTCAAGTGCAGTATACAAGCATCTGTACAACTGCATGGACTCAGTCATACCCAACAGAACTAAAACCTGCCCCTCAAAGAAACCTAAACCTCTTTGGAGGACATCCTCTATCAACAGGCTTTACAACAAAAGGAAGAAACTATTGTCCAAGAGTAAAAGGGAACAAATTCAAAATTGGAAAAACTCCCTCCTTAGCCTCAACAAGTAAATTAGATCACTAGTGAAAACCTCCAAAGCAAATTATGAATCAAAACTAGCCTCCATAACAAAGGGAACTTCTTCAGTTACACCAGGAACCTCTGTGGCAAAGACCAGGTTTGTTCTGAATTAGTACTTAACAGCATTACACTGATCCTGTTGACTTAGCCAACCTACTAGCAGATAGGTTCAGTGCAAACTTCACCCCCCTGTCCCCCCCAAAGGCCCTTTCGACATCCCCAGTATTTGTCCTTCACCTCACATCTCCGTAGATCAAGTGTTAAAGGCCCTATTCAAGGCAAGGAACACAGCTCCCATGGGAACTGATAGCATCCCAGGATGTATTCTGCACCATCTCCAGCAAGAACTGGCTTCTCCATTCAGCACCCTGTTCAACTACAGCCTAAGTACTGGCTTCATTCCAGAAGAGTGGAGAACTGCCATTGTCTTCTCCTTGCACAAAGGTGGTGCCACTGCTGACCCTGGAAACTATCACTCAATTAGCTTGACAAGTCTGATCTGTAAATCCATGGAGCGTATTATTATGGCTCTCATAAACAAGGACATAGGCAAACTCCAAGCACTTGACCCCACCCCACTTCGGATTCGTCAAGGGCAGATCTTTCCTGTTGAACCTGGTTGACTTCTTTGAGACTGTCACCAAGGCCGTGGATGAGGGAAAGTCAGTACATACAGCTTACCTTGATTTGGCCAAGGCCTTTGACACAATCCCCCAATTGGGCATCATCGAAGAGTTAACACAACTTGGCGTAAATCCCTATCTCATCAGGAGGGTGACAAACTGTCTCAATGACAGGATCCTCAAAGTCAAAATAGGCACCTCCACCTCAGATAGCATACCTGTCACTAGTGGAGTTCCCCACGGATCTGTCCTAGGACCCCTTCTGTTTGCCATCTATTTCTCAGAGGTCAAGGCAAATAAAGGGCCTGTGGCTGACCAAGTTTTTGGACAACTGTAAGTTGGGTACTGTCATTGACTCCCCAAATGATCATACAGCGGTGTCAAGCCAGTCTTTTTCTTGTTATTTATTTATGTTAACATACTGCAAGAGGTTCTCACAGCGACTAATGACTGGTGCCAAAGTCATGGCCTCAAACTAAATGCAGAAAAATGTATCATCATACCATTTGGCAAAAACACAATCCCTACTGATTACCACATCAATGGCAACCCCCTAAGCACACAACTTGTGGTGAGAAACCTGGGCAATCGGGTTGATAACCTCACATTCAACCATCATGTAGTGGCAGTGGTCAGAAAACCCTTTTACTTGGTTCATCTCATAAGTAAAGGGATTGCATCCTGAAAAAAGGAGGTTATAACCGTCTATACTCCTCCCTCATTAGACCAATAATTGAGTTTAATGCCCCAGTTGGGATGTACCTCTCCAAACATCTGCGCCGTCTGGAAAGGCAACTGAAACACCTCACAATAGAATCTGTGGCCTCCAACACCTGTACTATAGGCTCAAATCTCTATCACTCTACTTGGTATCGTACAAATTGCTCAGGGGGAATCTGTGTCTCGCCTACAAGGCAATCTCAGACCCTGCCCTACTAGAGATGCTCCATATCTGTAAGTCTAATTCCTCAAGCAATGCCCACTCAAAAATGCTTGAATCTAATATGTAACATCAACAAAACCTGCTGGAGAGACAGGTTTGTCTGCCAGAGACTGTCCCGTCTCTGGAATAGACATCCCATACACGTCAAACAGAGCACCTCGCTGACCTTCTTCAAGTGCAACCTTGAGTGGATGGGAAACCACAAATTTGTCCCAGAAGCTCCACCTGTGTCCCTCATTGACAGGGGAAACAGGTACTGACTGAGGTTTCTTTTTTGGGGATAAAGTCTTGGCTAGGCTTGGAAGGACCCCAAGGCTATTAGCCTAGTAACCTCCTATGATCCTATGGACAGACAATCAAGCTGCAGCCTTTAGAATATTTCCACAGCTCACTCCTTTCAAATATATGACTAAAGAGGAAAAGACTCTGATGGAATGTGCCTCTACCTTGCCTGGATTTATCTTACCATGGTGGATGTAACAAAAAAAAAATATCAGAAGGCAAGCAACGTACAAGAGTTTGCTTAGAGACAGGTTGACCCTTCTTTGCCCCTGTGTAGGAAATAAGAAGTTATGTACCTACCATAACGTTCCATGTTAGTTGTCTTCTCTCGCCTTCTTTCTTGCTTGATGGGTTCGGAGCCGATCCCTCGGCTCCGACTCGGCACTTGCTAAGCTCGAGAGTCACTTTTACCAGCTCGAGGCAGCCCCATATCCCATGATGCAAGGCGGTAAGTACCCAGATCTCGTTTGCTGACAAAGGGCAATAGCACCAAGCATAAAATACTTCCCAAAGGAAGAAGAAAACTTACAGATGGAAGAAGGACCAGGTCTGAATGGTCTTCAGCATAACAGTTTCTTATACAAGGTCTGTCCAGGCCAGGGGGAAGGAGGGAGGGTGCAAGAAAGAAGGCGAGAAGACAACTAACATGGAGCGTTATGGTAGGTACATAACTTCTTAATGTTAAGTTGTCAATCTCGCCTTCATTCTTGCTTGATGGGACAGCGTCCTAGCACCTCTATCCTGGGTGGCTCAATGGAACAAACTCTTGAGGACTGTAGAGCCAAAACTGGCTCTGTCCCTGGAGGCCAAGTCCAATTTGTAATGGGAAACAAAAGTGTGAGGAGTAGCCCAAGTGGCCGCTGCACAAATAGTGTCTAAAGGAAGTCTAGCTTGAAAGGCTGTAGAAGTAGCTAAGCTCCTAGTTGAATGTGCTTTGGGTTTTGAGCACAGCTGTTTTCCCCTGAGCGTATAAATTTCAGAGATGACCGAAGAAAGCCATCTGGACAAGGTCACTTTAGAAACAGGAAGGCCTTTTTTATTATCCGCATAGGAAACAAAAAGTTGATCAGATTTTCTAAATTTTTCTGTTCTGTCCAAATAATATCTAAGTTGACGGTGGACATCAAGATAATGTAGCTTTTGTTCAGCTCTATCTGAATAGTTAGGGAAAAATACAGGGAGATCAATGGATTGATTCAGATTGTTCTGAGAAGCGACCTTAGGTAAAAAGGTTGGATTAGTTCTCAAAGATACTCTGTCTTTGTGAAAAACCAAATAGGGGGGTCGAACCGAAAGAGCATGAAGTTCAGACACCCTCCTGGCAGATGTAATAGCCACTAGGAATAAAGTTTTCCAAGAAAGATATTTCAGGGAACAAGAAACAGCTGGCTCGAAGGGGGGAAGAATCAAGGATGTCAGCACTAAATTTAGATCCCACTGAGGAGGAGGATTCCTGATTGGAGGCTTTAGTAGGAAAATTCCTTTCAAGAAGGCCCTGCAGAGCCTATGGGACATAATATTATGATCTGCTATCCCGACATGAAAATTGGAAATAGCAGCCAATTGAACTCTGACTGTGGAAGAAGAGGAGCCTGCATGAAAAATCTCTGCTAAGAAGTCCAGGACTGCCTGAACGGGGGCAGTAAAAGGATCAATATTTTGGGCCCTAGCCCAATAAGAGAAACGTTTCCATTTGCTTGTATAAATCCTCCTGGTAGAGGATTTTAGCGAAGCTACTATGATGTCTCTAACTGGGTTAGAGATCAAAGGAAGCCTGGCTAAGGAAGGAAGTGGAGCAACCATGCTGTGAGGTTGAGAGAAGGGATTGACCGGTGCAGCTGACCCGATTGGTGAATCAGAAGATCTGGCACTGGGTCCAGATGCCACGGCTGCACCAAAAGTTGATGATGGAGGAACGGGAACCAAACTTGTCGAGGCCAGTAAGGGGCAATGAGAATCAATTTGGCTCTCAAAACGGTAGCTTTCTGGATCACCTGAGGGATCAGAGGAAATGGAGGGAAGGCATAAAGAAGTCCCTGGGGCCAATCCTGGGTCAGAGCGTCTCTGGGGGGATGGCCTGATAGAGGGAAGAGGCTGAAGAAGTCTGGACATTTGCTGTTTTGGGGAGTAGCAAAAAGATCGCAACATGGACGACCCCATTCCAGAAAAATCTCTTCCGCTATAGATTGCTTGAGAGACCACTCGTGAGGCATGAGGATAGCTCTGCTCAATCTGTCCGCTACAATGTTGGTTTTCCCAGGGATATGCATTGCTACCAGAAACCGGTGAGAGGAGATAGCCCATTGCCATAGTCTGAGCGCTTCTCGACACAAGGGGTAGGACTTGGTTCCGCCCTGTTTGTTGATATACCAAACTACAGACATGTTGTCTGTGTGGACTGCAATTGTCCCTATGGGAAGAAAGTCGTTGAGGGCTTGCAACGTTAAAAGCACTGCTCTCATCTCCAGGACATTTATGTGCAGATGGTACTCGAACGGCTGCCACGTCCCATGAACCATCCTGCCCTGATAATGACCCCCCCCACCCGATCAGGGAGGCATCCGTGGTGACAGTGGCTATCGGGGATGGGGGTACAAAGTACCTGCCTTGGTGAACCTGAGGCGATGTGATCCACCAAGCAAGATGCTCTTTGCATGTCTGTGTCACCAGAATCTGGTGACGCATTGGAAGTTGCTGGTATGACCATTGTGTGAACAGCATCCACTGAAGAAGGCATGTAGAATCGAGCCAGGGGAAGAAGAGTAATGGCCGCAGCCATGAGACCTAATACCTTTAGAACCATTCTGGCCTGTACTTTCTTGCTGGCCAGAACGATCCTGACATGACTCTGAATGTCTGAAACTCTTTGTTCTGTAAGGGTAGCTGACATCCGAACAGTGTTTAAGTTTGCCTATGAAGGTAATAGACTGGCAGGGCGATAAGGATGACTTTTGAAGTTGATTGAGATGCCCAAATGAGAACAAAGGTCTATTGTGTAATCCCTGGCTTGTATAAGCTGATGCCTGGTGGTGGCTGACAGGAGCCAGTCGTCGAGATACGGAAACACCTGGAATCCTTGACGTCTCAGGTGAGCCGTGACCACTGCCATGCATTTGGTGAACACTCTGGGGCTGTAGTGAGACCAAAGGGCAAGGCTCTGAACTGGAAATGACTGGACCCCAGCCGAAGCGGAGAAATCTCCTGGAGCGTCTGTGAATTTTGATGTGATAGTACGCATCCTGAAGATCTATTGAGCACATCCAGTTGTCCTTCTGTAAGAAGGGCAGAATTGACTGAAGAGTGACCATTCGAATCTTGTCTTCCTGACAGACTTGTTGAGTCTGCTGAGATCCAATATTGGTCTCCAGTCTCCCGTCTTTTGGGGACCAAAAGAACCTTGAGTAGATTCCGGCTCTGAATGGTCTATTGTAACTGGCTGAATGGCTCTTTTTTGCAGTAGTTTTGAGATTTCTGACTCTGCAATCTCCCTTAGACCGGGTGGTACATCTGGAAGGGAACTTGAGGGGAAGGGACTTTCCTCGAAAGGAATTATGTAACCCTTGGATATGATCGACTGTACCCATCTGTCTTGAGTGAGGGAATGCCAGGCTTCTGGGTACAGTGATAATCTTCCCCCGACTGCCTTCAAGGAGGGACAGCCGGGCAACACCTCAGGGATGCTGAAAGGGCTTATCAGAGAGAGGCTCCCTGTTTCCCTGGTTCTTCGGACCCCCTCTGCCTCTAGAGCGGCATTTGTTGTTGTTACCCCCTCTGCCTCTAGGGGTAAACTGACCACGTGAATCCGGCGTGACTCCTTGGGATTTACGGAACCACATTTTCCCACCTTTCTGTCCTTTGGGATAAGGTCTAGAAAGGGTGGAAAAACGGACTCCAACAGCAGAAAGAGTCTTGCCGTCCTGTTCGCACCTGGTCAAGGTTTCCTTCACCTGAGGGCCAAACAAAGCTGACCCATCAAAGGGAGAATTTGTGAAGGACGCCTTAAAGGGATCCGCAAAATCACATAGCCGCATCCAGGCTTGGCGTCTAAGAGCCACACCTGTACCTGCGGCTCTACTGCTCCATCCGCAGCATAAGATATTAGCCGCATGGAGGAGTTTGCAATGGAATTGAGGGTTCCTAGCTGCGAAGCAATTTTTCTTGAGCCCCTGCAGCTGTAGGATCCTGAACTACTTCACCCAGCTCCTTAAGGATATCCCTCTGGAGTCTGGTGAAGTGACATAGGTAATTCAGCGACGCATAGCAAAGGTCGCTGAGGAAAACATCCGCTTACTACCTATCCATGGTCCTAGAGTCCTTATTAGGAGGATGGACGGGCACGGAAGGATCTGCAAGTTCCTTTTGGTGGCCGCAGCCACCACCATGGCATCAGCGGGACACCCTTAGTAAGGAATTGTTTGTCACCGGGGCAGTGATAAATTTTGAAGGCCTCCTAGGGACTGGCTCTACAGAGTCAGGAGCTGCCCACGCCTTCGTGCAATAACCTGCATAAGGGGTCGAAGGCGGAGACACCCAGGAGGTGGAGGGCCGAGATCCAAACGCCTCTAGGTATACTGACTCATCCTCAGAGGGATTGTTGGTGGGCCAGTTTCCCCTCTGTTTCAGGAGTTCTAGGATGTCTGAGAAGGAGACATCCTCAGAGGGGATCTAGGGGATCCCTCTGACTCATCAAAGTCAGTATCCAGTGACAGACTCGGGGAGTCTACATGCT
This sequence comes from Protopterus annectens, assembly GCF_019279795.1. NCBI lineage: Eukaryota > Metazoa > Chordata > Ceratodontiformes > Protopteridae > Protopterus > Protopterus annectens. The sequence continues at coordinate 522,273,465 of NC_056750.1, forward strand.
TCCTCTTACAAGTCCTCTTCCTAGGAGGATCTCCCGAAACATCAGGAGAATCCTCGGAAGAGGGGGAAATTCCCAATGGGGAAACCTGAGGTGGAGGATCTCTGGGTCCTGTAGCAAGAGAAGTGGCAGAGATGTCAACAGGTACTATAGAGGGAGGAGCTACGGGAACAGACTGCTGACTGATACCAGTGGCCAGTACACTCTTCATCAACTCGAATGCTCCCCTCCCAGGCAGGTCCGAGAGAACCCGCTCCGAACAGCTAGGAACTCCAGGGACCACCGAAAGGGAAGTCTCCGAGGCAGATGTCGGAGCCGAGCTCACCAAGGCCGAGGCTCCAAGGGGAAGAGCGGGCTCGGACAAGGGTCCGATGCCACTCACCCGCCCGGAGGAGACCATGGAAGCCCGACCACGAATCCCTCTAAGGAAGGTCTCAAGAGGAGATAAGAGTAGAGGCTGAAGGAACAGAAGGGGTATCCGTCCTCCAGCCGTAGCAGTAACCATTCCGAAGACTCCAACTCCAAGCTCTGGGGTAGAGTTGAAGGAGGAACTGTAACGGGTGTGGACCAACAGTCGTCTGTTGAGATGGACTATGTAACATTTGGGCCAGTACCTGTGACTTAAGTAATCTACTGACCACTCTCTCTAGGTCATGATCTGACAATCTGGATGACCTTGAAGATCGGCTCCGATGGCTCCGTTCCGATAGAAGAGGTGAAGCCGGAGCCGAAAGTATCGGCTCCAAGGAAGGAGACCTCGACCTCTTCCTGGAATGAGCCATCGGAGCCGATACCATAGATCCTGTCGGAGCCGACCTCGGAGCCGACAGGAAACCTCGATGTATCGGCTCCAGCCGGAGCCGATACAGCCACCAAAGTAACGGTGTCGGAGCCGATCGGAGCCGACACCGATGCCTGTGCCACATGGGTGTCGGAACCGATCGGAGCCGACACCGAAGTGGTCGATACAGATTCGGCACCAATAGCCATCGGTGCCGAAGGCTTTGTTAAGCCAGAATCGGCTCCAGCCGGAGCCGATCTCGACTCGGAACGAGTCGGAGCCGAGGCCGCAGGCTTAGACACAGAAGCCTAGAAGATTTAACTGATTTTGACGGAGCCGACTTAGCCGGAGAGCCCTCCGGCTTAAGAAGACCCCTAAGAATCAGTTTATTGCGTCTTTCCTGCAGGACTCTCTGGCTGAAGGAATGACAAATAGCACAGGAGTCCTGCAGGTGAAGAGGCCCCAGGCAATACAGGCAAGAAGTGTGACCGTCTGTCAGAGACATCTTCTGACAGCACGAGTCACACTTCTTAAAACCTGAGACCCTCTCCTTTGACATGGTGCTTAAAACACACACACACACCAGTCAAAAAACTTAAATTAAAGAAAATACCAAAAGGTATTCCTAAAAATAAACACACACACACCCTAACAGGGAGGGGATGGGATGGGTAAAGTTTGACTAAAAAATATTAAAGGAGACAGGGATTTTCTGTCAGGAAAACTAAAAAATTAACTTATAACTAATAATAAAGAGTTTTTTTAACAAAAAGGGGCTTGAATATTAGTAAAGTGAATCACTTACCAGGAGCTGGTAAAAGGAGGACCTCATAAGCGAAGTGGCAAACGAGATCTAGGTACTTACCGCCTTGCATCATGGGATATGGGGCTGCCTCGAGCTGGTAAAAGTGACTCTCGAGCTTAGCAAGTGCCGAGTCGGAGCCGAGGGATCGGCTCCGAACCCATCAAGCAAGAATGAAGGCGAGATTGACAACTTAACATTAAACCTTTTGGCCTTCCTGTAGGGTTTCATTCTGTCAATGTAGTACCTAAGTAGATAATGCACATCCAAGATATAAAGTATCCTCTTCTCTCTTATTCTTATGTTCTTGGAAGTTCACAGAGAGGTTGACAGACTGATTGAGAGTGAATTCTGAGACCACTTTTGGCATGAAAGAGGGGTTAGTGCATAACACCCCCCCCTATCCCGATGGAAAATAAAGTAATGTTGTCCCACTGTGAGAGCTTGCAGCTCAGAAACCTGTCTTATAGATGTCAGTGCAACAAGCAAAACAATTTTCTGCATTAAGAGCTTCAGATTGGCCTGGGCAGCAGGTTCAAAGGTGTTAAGGTCATTTTTTTTCCAGAACAAAGTTGAGATCTCATAAAGGAGGAATTTGCTTGTGAGGGGTCTCGTATAGAATACTCCTTTCATGACCTGTTTTACCAAAAGAGAAAGAGGGTGAATCAAAAGAAGATAAGCAGAGATGGTTGCTAAATACACTTTAATGATATGATAAGCAATCCTGAAGCAGCTCATACAAGTATTGCAAGACCAAAGGGATGTTCACCCATTAGGTTTACATCCCGCACCACTTAGAAAACCTCATCCATCTGTAAACATAAGATTTTCTGGTAGCAGGTTTTCTGGCCTCTTAACACCTGATAAACATCCTCATTAAACAAGTACCTAAACAGAGTCAAGATTGAATCATCCAGGCTGTCAGTTCTAGTTGCTCCAAAGTGGGGTGCACCAGTCACCCATGAGACTGTGTGAGCAAATCCAGAGTGTAACAAAAACCAGATAAGAATTTCTCCCTTTGCCTGGGTGGGTGGGTGGGGGTGGGGATTCTCTCTCCAGGAGTGTCAAGTAGAATCCCTTCAGACTTCTGGAACCAAAGTTTTTTCCCTCCTTTTTGGTTTTTAGAAAAAGTCCTCCTGTAAGGTAGAAAACCAGACCCCTATGGCAGAAAGGGTCTTACAGTCTTGTTCACTTCTGAATAGTGTTTCTTTAATTGTTGGACAGAATCCATCATAAGGGACACTGACAAAGGACGTCTTAAAGTGTTCTGCAAAATCACATGGGTGCCTCCAATCATGTCTCCTTATGGTTATGCCAGTGCCTGCAATTCTAAAAGACCCTTCTGTGGCATGGAGATGAGGTTCATCGAGAAATTTAAGAAGGAATGAAGGGTAGCCAATGGCAAGTTGACTGCCTTTCTCTCCATAGCAGCAAGGGCCCGGAGACGGATTTGAAGAGCTCTGGGGTCAAATCTTTCTGGAAGAATGTAATACATGCCAGATAATTCAGCTCCCTGAGAGTACAGGTTAATGGTGCATACATTCAGTTCCCAAACCTGTCCAATGCCCAGATTCCCTGTTAGGGGGAATGAAAATGGAACTGTCTTTAGCCATTTCTTTCTTGGAGACTGCCACCACCAACTTGGAATCAACAGCCCGACCCTTGCTCCAATAAGCATGGTCTTTTGGTAAAACTAGGAATTTGTTGAGTTTACATGGGATGGGTTCGGCCACTTCTGGTTTCTTCCAAGCTGATTTTAAATCTGCCATCTCATTCATAGGGGGTGTGGGGATCATAGATGGGCCAACTTCAAAAGCCTAGAGAAATAGTGACTCCCCTTCTGAAAGAGCTACTGAGGACCACCCCCTTTCTGTTAGAGAAGTTCTAATATTTCATCAAAGGAGATGTTCTCATTTGGTAATCTGTGGAACCCTCCCCCTCATCAAAGTTAGTATCATCAGTTAGGGGCTCCTGTGGGGAGCCATCGTGCTTCCTTTTGCACTTATGCTTCTGAAGAAACTCCCCACTGAGATGTTCTGTTGATGACTCAATGTGCATGGACTCAAAACGGTCTACAGATTCGCTGTCCCAAAGGGATAAAGATGGTACGATCAGGGAAATCCTGAGGAGGAGGGATAGATCCAAACCTGAGAGAGACGTCTGCTCCCTAAAATGAGAAGAGCACTCTACTGAAAGCCTTAAAGGCAGAGCCAAAGACAGGACCAGAATCCCTTCCAAAAGAAGCAATGGCTCACAATAAGGAATAGTCTCAAAGTCCCACTCATCTCTGAAGCTGACATTGGAGCAAAGCTTTACAGCATCCAAGCCCAAAGGGACAATCTCTGAGTCAAGACCCCCCCCCCCCCCCAGTCCACTGGGATCCAAGCTACTCAGAGGCAACCAGATCAGAGATAATGCTGGAGTCGAAGATGACTAGGTCTTCGGATCTGACTGTGACAGACCCCGGGGAACACTTTGATCTGAAATCCCAAACTCTGAATGATAGATCAGGGAAGGAGAAATAATCTGATGAGGAAATAAACCATCACCCTGGCCCCTACAGGTATGAGAACTGGAAGAAACTACAGCTGGATTTGTTTCATGAGGAACTCTCTCATCATCCTATCCACATCAGCTTGTGAAAGATCTGAAGTTTTGGTGCCAGAACTGAAGAAGGAGAGAGACCCCAGGACTGCTGTTTTGGTTCATTGGGTTTTTCATTTCTTTCTCCTTGGCTTTCCCATGACTTTTTTCATCTTTTGATCTGTCAGTAGGTTATTTAGCCAAAGAAGAAGCAGTAGAAGATCTAGAAGGAAGAGCAGGGGGAACTTCTCTCACAGATTCATGGAGGGGCCCAATAATAACCAGTTTGTTTCTTCTCTCTAGTAAGGCACTGTCACTTGTCTGGTCAGTATAAAACAGACAGACATTTGTGGGTTCAGTTCAAGCAAAGTTATTACACCCAAACACATCAGAAATGAGGCTTTGCAACTTAAACTTAAATAAACTTATAAACAGACTGACTACCGCACTCATACATGTTAACTCTCTGGCTGTTCTCTCCAAATGGCACTGCTGCCTGCACATGCTACAGTTGGAAATGCTTCTTAAAGGTACATACACATGCTCTGATCTATATCCTTCCTCACTGAGAAATAATGCATACACAAAAATGACTGTATTCAATGACATGTAATTTATAGAATGATCTTTTGATATGCATTTATACAAAACAACTACTTTGACATGCAATTATACAAAATCAGACACATATAAAACAATTATGTCCAGGATACTGTGTACTTTAAACTAGGTCTAGAAATATGACCTGACCATGTAACATAAAAGTCAGAATTGGATCTAGTAGCAGGGACTGTCTTCAAGGTATGTTCAACTTTGGGGACATCTGGGACATCTTCAGGAATGGGAATGGATACTGCAACATGTTCTTCTGTATGAACATTGTCTGGGTTGTTCTGAGATGTAGAGTCTGTATCACAGGTATGATGCTGCAATATTGTTTCTCATACAAGAAAAGTTGTCTGCGGTTTCTACTGTACTCTGTACCCTTAGATTCCACTAAATAAGATCTTGGCTCTGTACATATACCTCTCACTTGACCAATTCAATCAAAGCCTTTTGCCGTTTGCATCCTCACTCTCTCTCCTCCTTTTAATGGAGGAAGAAATCTGCTCATTTTATCATAACTGGACTTCTGAGAAGAACGCTTCTTAAACAGCTGGGCTTTGATTGCTCTGTTGTTTTTAGTATTAGGCACCAACAAACTAGTACTTATAGGTAAGGTTGTTGTGGTTTGCCTAGATAGAAGTCTCTGAGCAGGCGAGCCAAGTAGGTTGTCATGGGGTACACTTCTGAGATTGAATCAATTCAAGAAGATATTGGTATTGTCACAGTTTGACCTCCCCAGTAATTGCTTTGTACTCTGTACTGCACGTTCAGCAAGGCCATTTGACTGTGGATATTCAGGACTGCTAATAACATGGATAAAGTTCCACTCTTTAGCAAATCTCTGAAACAATTGACTAGTAAACTGAGAACCATTGTCAGAAATAACTTTGTGCAGACTACCATGGACTGAGAAATGACATTGCATCTTAGTAATAACAGCACTGGATGTTAGGTTAAGTAGCAAATCGATCTCAAACCAGTTCGAATAAGAGTCTACCAACACTAAGTAATGTTGACTGTTCCACTCAAATATGTCAGTTACTGCTGTTGACCAAGTTAGTTCTGGAATTTGGCTTAGATGAAGTGGCTCTTTTTAAAAATGCGGCTTAGTACTGTTGCACACAGAACAAGAAGAAAGCACTTTATCAATGTCTTTTGCTACAGAAGGTCAAAATACTAGTCCTCTCACCCTTCTTTTGTTAGAATCAGAACCTGGGTGGCCACGATGCAAAATCTGAATGTATTCACATTGTAAGGAAGTAGAAACAACTTTTGGACCTTTGAAAATTATACCATCTTCCATCAGCATCTTATCTCTGTATGTAAAAAAGAAGTTATTAACTCACCATAACGTTCCATGTTTGTTGTCCATCTTGTCTTCATTCTCACTGGTTGGGTTTGGAACCGATCATCGGTTCTGACTCGGCCATATACTAAAGCTCGAAAATTTTCACTTGGCTTGTGGTTGAATCTCTATCCCATCATGCACGGGTGTAGTTCCTCAGATCTTGTTTGCTGATAACCATAGAAATGAGGCTATATGTATCACATCCTGTAGAATATACAGATAAGAAAGAAGTCAGAGAACTTCCTTGCCAAAGGAAATAAAACCTCTAAGCCCTCCAGAAGCTTTGGGCTGGGGGAAGGTGGGAGGGATGTAAGAATGAAGGCGAGATGGACAACAAACATGGAATGTTATGGTGAGTTCATAAATTCTTTATTTTATGTTGTCCTATCTCACCTTTATTCTTATTGGTTGGGAGAGCGTCCCTAGCACAACATTCCCGGTGGCTCATTCTTCAGGACAGTGGAACCAAAGGAGGCCCTGTCCCTGGAGGCCAAACCTACTTTGTAATGATTGATAAAGGTATGGGACCTTGCCCATGTAGCAGCGGCACAAATGCTGTCCAGTGATCGTCTAGTTAGATAAGCAGATGATGTTGCTATGGCCCTTGTGGAGTGTCGCTTGATTTTAAAGGGTAGATCTATTTATTAGTGGTGTAGATAAAGGTGATACAGCCTGAAAGCCAGTTTGAGAGTGTGACCTTAGGAACAGGCATACCATGTTTTGCTTCTGAAAAGGAGATAAACAGCTGATCCGATTTCCTAAAATCTTTGGTTCTGTGTAAATAAAAGAGCAGTTGTCTATGGATGTCTAATTGGTGGAGGTTGTATTCTGCCTTGTTACCATGATTAGAGAAAAACACTGTCAACTCAATAGATTGATTTAGATTAGCTTGAGAGCATACTTTATGTAGAAAGGATGGATTACTCCAAAGAGATACTCTGTCCTTATGGAAGATCATATAAGAAGGTTTGACGGATAAGGCTTGAAGTTCTGAGACTCTCCTTGCAGAAGTAATGGCAACCAATAAAATTGTTTTCCATGACAGAAATTTGAGATCACATGTTGATGATGGCTCAAAGGGAGGCAGAGTTAGGTGTTATAGGACAAAATTCAAATCCGATGATGATAGGGGGTATTTGATGGGAGGTCTTAACAAACAAGTGCCTTTTAAAAAATACTTTGCACAATCTGTGTGACATCAAGTTAAGAGTCAAATCACCTATATGAAAACTAGAAATTGCAGCTAATTGGACATTTATAGTAGCTGCAGCAGAACCTTGATGAAACAGCTCTGCCAGGAACTCAAGAATACAACTAATTGGGGCAGAGACTGGATCAATGCCTTTGGTTGAAGCCCAGTATGAAAACCTTTTCCATTTACTGACGTATAACTACCTGGTTGAGGCCTTGTGTGAGGATATTAGAATATGTTTCACTGCTGGTGTGAAATTATGAAGCCTGACTAAACTTGGAACTGGAGCAGCCACGCTGTCAACTTCAGGGTTTGGAGGGAGGGGTGGGGTGTTCCGGACATAAGATTCAGAAGATCTGGAAGTGGGTCCAGAACCCATGGTTCCTCCTGAAGATGAGGCCAGAGAAAGGGGAACCAAATTTGACGAGGCCAGTATGGGGCAATGAGAATTAATTTGCTTCCCAACAACTTGGGTTTCTGAATGACTCTCAGTATTCGAGGAAAAGGAGGAAACGCATAAAGTAGTCCCGAGGGCCAATTGTGAACAAGTGGGTCCCTTGATGACTCCCCCGGAGAGAGGATCAGGGCAAAGTAGCTGCCCCATTTGGTATTCATGGGAGTGGCAAAGAAGTCGCAGCAAGGCTGGCCCCATTTTCAGAATATCCTTTCCAATACTTCTTCTTTTAGGGACCACTAGTGAGGCATTAATAATGCCCTGCTGAGCCTGTCCGCTATCATTTTAGATTTCCCTGGGATATGCATTGGTACCAGAAAATGTTGGAAAGAGGTTGTCCATTGCCATACTCTGAGCGCCTCTCGGCAAAGGGGATAAGACCTGGTTCCTCCTTGCTTGTTTATGTACCAAGCTAAAGACATGTCTGTCTGGACTGCAATTGTCCCTAGGAGAAGAGAGTCCTGAAGTGCTTGCAATGCCAACAGCACTGCTCTGAGTTCTAGGACATTGATGTGCAAATGGGCCTTGTGCTTAATAATATGTTTTTGTGCTACTCGTTTGATTAACAATGTGTTTTGTGCCTTATAAATGCGCTGTTTCATTTTCTTTGCCAAATAAATCAATTGTTCAGTTTTCTTTACCTTTAGCCTGTTTCTGGCCGTTTTTGCTTGTCTGAGCAACATTTCACTCAAGCTGCTTAGTCTGCCTTCGGCTTCAACTCTGCACCTTGTGGCTTGAAAAAGTTGTTCTTCTGATCCCGGTTCTGACACCATGTTGCTCGTTTGGTCAGGATAAAATGGACGAACATTCATAGGTTCAGTTAAACCAGCTTTGTTACACACACAAACACATCAGAAATGAGGCTTTGCAACTTAAACTTAAATAAACTTATAAACAGACTGACTACCGCACTCCTACATGTTAACACTCTGGCTGTTCTCCCAAAATGGCACTGCTGCCTGCATGTGCTCAGTATTTATATGCATGTGCTACATCTGGAAATGCTTCTTAAAGATACATACACACATCTGATCTACAGGCACTATGCCCAAAAGCCACACAAATACTACACTGATCATCCAGGTGGGTAGCCACCAAACAATAGACACATTTGGCATACACATCTAAACTGGGTATTTTATGGTCACAAGCCACACTTTTTGAAGTCTGAAGGTTTATCAGACATGAAAATCCAGTCATGTCCTGTAGAATCGTAACAATAACAAATTTTAACAATCATAATACATCAACTACCTTAACTCAAAAAAGACCATCTATGCTAAGCAAACACACTAAATACCAAACTGCAAGTTAAGCCTAACAACTACAAGATAAGGTACCAATAGGTGTGGTAACAGGAGGATTACAAGAAAGAACTTTCCTTAAAAGTAAGTAAATTAATATAACAAGGTAAGGGGAGGTAAAAGGAGTTGAAGATAAAACTCGGAGAAAGACACAGTAAAAAAAAAATCACAAAAAGATTAGTACTTATTTAACCAATGAGCCTGAGTAAAGCAGACCATGTCCATAACAACTGAGCAGGAAACAAGATACGAGTTATCTGTCTCTCTTTGAAGGGGGTTATGGGTAAGGACAGAAGTCTGAGCAATGGATCCAAAGTCTGGCAGCAGCCAAAGTCAGATCTGAGACAGATCTGATAACCTATCCACTGAGGAACAGACAGAAGAGACATATCACATCTTAATAGTTTAGTATATCAGACTGTTTGCAGATATGACTGTAGGACTGACAGGGAGAGAATTTAGGTTTAGATTAAGACAGAATTGTAAGAGACTGTCAGGTTCAGATAATAATAATGCTTTATTTGTGCAGGAAGTAAACTGTATTTAAGAAGTATTCAAAGATGTTTTGGAATAGATGGGGTGCTGATTTTTTAATAAAAATAATGGGTGTAAAAGGTGAAAAAGAGCATATTTTGCAGGTTGGAAGTATACTAAATGTGAAACATTACCAAGTACTCCACTCTGTAACTATTCGAACACCAACTTATGCAATGAAAAAGCGGTATTAATTACTGCTCTAAGAAGTATTAAAGCATAAACTGTAGTCCACATGCATTACAAACACTGATGAACTTGATTCAGCAAAGGTATGGTGATTGTTCTTTTCTCATGTCTGAGCATGTGTCCCAAACTTTGCTGAGTCATCATCACTTATTACTTACATCTTAGTGAAATGTAAACATGGAAGTCCTATATATTAAAACTTACACAAGTGTTCTCTTCATACTTCACAACTGTTCAGATGTTTGCACAATGTCCAAATTTTTGCCTCATATTTTTGGTGTGTTCCTCATGAAATATGTTTCCTGGCAAATCAATTAGGACTGAATTTACTAAATAATGACATACATTTGAGTTTCAGACGTTATATCCTTGAGAAAATTCATGCTAACACAAATTGTGTTACTCTAGCAACTTTTCTAAGTTTAAAATCTTTCCCTATTTTTGAGCCCCCCCCCCCATCCTGATTTCTTGCACTAAGAGTTTAGAGGTATGTTTTCTCTCGGTTAAAAAGACGAGAGAGAGAGACAGAAAACTGCTTCTGCTTTAACTTCAAACTGAACTGTGGCACCCTCTAGTGGAAAAGTTTTATTATTACTGGCCAACATCTCAATATGCTTATTGGTATAAATAGCGTTGAAGAAAGAAAAAATAATTTGAGTTCTTCACAGAACAGCTTTTACACTGAATATTTTCACACCTGCTTTATAACAGTAATGAAAAATGTAACAGAATCATGCTATTTTGTTTAGATTGCTACTATGCTATTTTTTAATAATTTCTAAATAAAGTTTGACTCCAGTTAGAAAAGGAAAAATGCATATCACAAGTAGATATTTGTCAGCAAATAATTTTTAATCTGTCTAAGGGGTCAGAGAGAATATATACACAACAGTATACTACTAATATTTAATTATGCAAGATAATTGTCATGCACGAGTGGTGAGGGAATTGTTGCAATAAAGAAGAAAAAATAAACTCTGAAGAGGAAGTGATAGGCATGGCTAGTGCATCTTCAGATGCATTTTAGCCTTGATTAATGTCCTTTGAAATTGCTGAAATTGTTTTTGAACAAAGTGAAGTACATAATAAATTAAATTATTGGGCTTCAAGCATTTTTTGCTAAAGGGGCAAAATATGCCTTAAAAAGGTCACTACCCAAGATAATGAAGTGCTGTTGCAGGTCTTTGTACACACTACATTTGCTAACTAGGAAAAAGTGCTGAAAAGAAGCAATTCTGGGACCAGATTTGACAGCGACTGGTGCAGAATGCGATTGCTGTGGGTGACCACAATAGGTCTTGACAAATATGATTCTCTGTAGATAGGAAAAAGCACAAATCATTGTAACAGTGGTGGACAACCAACACAGAAACAGCTTACTGAAGTTGAGGAAATTCTGGTACAACTTACCAGAAGGAGCCGTTCATATCTGGAGGTCACTTGGATGTGAGAGCTGGGCTGGCCCTAACCACTCATATGTCAGCAAGGGAAGCAGCAGGTCAGCAATGTTTATTGCAGTACACTACAGCATACTTCACTATGTGTTCAAAGGGAAGACTGACCAAGGCTCACCAGAAATGGTATCTCTGGATTGAGGGAAATCTGGTTGATCCTCCAAAGCAACTCCCTCCTGATGCAAGGCAAGAGATTAAGTCTACTGGGTGGCATAAGGAAGCATAGGAATGGTTGATGCCAAGAACCCCAGGGTTCTCATAAACTCTTTTGCTAAGGTCCACTGCAAGGGGAGATGTGTTTGACAGAACTGTGTTAAGAACAGAACCTTGTCCGAAGGAAGGAGGGCTGTTATTGTTAGGGTGTTGATCCTACCCCTTAGGAAGATAAGGTCTTGTGAGTGAGTCAAAACTGTTTTTTTTTTTAATTTCAGATTGAATCCCAGACTAAGAAGATTCATTGTAAAATCTAGATTTTTCAAAAGAGAGGCTTGTGAAGAAGCTTAAAGAAATAAATTGCCCAGAAAAAATGAAATATTTAGACTCCCTGTACTCTGCAGTAGGCCATTACTGAAGCTAGACACTTTGTGAATACCCATGGGGCCATAGGAAGACCATAGGGCAAAGCAGAAAAATGAAAATGAGGTGAAACCATACAGAATCTTAAGAATTTCCTGAAACCTGACGTTTATCAGGAAAATGTGACTTAGATCTTTTATATTCCTGCCTTGATTTTCTTGAAATCTCTGCTTGTTAGTCCTTTTGCCTTTTTGAGGTTGCTTTTGTTCTCTTAATAAAAGGAACAGCTTTAGCAGGATTAATTTCTCTGCAATTTAGGCACAGGAGAAAAGAAAATCTGTTTCAGATTTTGCAAAACCTTTCCCTTTTCCTGCAAGGGCTACAACAGATCAGCAGCAGCACATACAAAAATATGGTGTTTGTTCCAGAGGAGAATATAACAGACTGGCATTGGCATCATCAGAAAGAGACTGCAGCTTTATCCAAGAAAATCTATGCATGATAGCCCCTGATGCAGCTGCTCTGGAAGATGCATCAGCAGCATCATAAATACTTAATTGTGTGCCTGGCCACCTGAGAGGCAGAATTTTAAAGCAGAAGACTTACTATCTCATTCTGATATGGCACTGATAACTCACCCAGGTAAGACAGAAAGAAACAGAAGGTACTTTGTCAAATGAGTCTGATAATTAACAGCTCTAAAGGTCAAGGTAACAGAAGTATAAACCTTTTTTCCATACTCGTCCATAGCCCTACTGTCCTTTATCAGGCAATACACTGGAGGATGGTAGTAGTTTAGTGGGTTTCTCATCAGGAACTGAAATTACAGCAGGATCAGAGGAAGGATTCTAGTAAAGAAACTTTTGATCCTCAGGAGCCTTATAAAATCTTTCTGGTTTCTTAGTGGCACAAGGTTGGAATTCTGGGTGCACAGAAGTGTGTGTGTGTGTGTGTGTGTGTGTGGGGGGGGGGCTGTGAAAAATAAGCAAGAGAATCCTCATCTGAATCCTGCACTTTCTCATCAGAGGAAGACTTCCTCTATGTCTCTTCAGATTGGTGGAAGAAAAAGCAATAGCAGCAAGACCAGGTTAAATAAACTGAGAGGGCTTCAAAGACATCAGGGTTTTAAATTGTCCCTGAGTAAAATCATGCTGTTCTTTCTGTGGGCCTCTCACCACCTAAGGTGAGGATATGCTTGGCCTTTTGCTTTTTCTTGCCAGGGACATCTGCCTGAACATATTGTGGAAGGATCTGAGCACTGATATACCTCTATGAGAGGATCAGATAGTTCCTCTATAATTACAATTTGAGGAATTCACTCTGGTCCTTCAGGGATGACCAGCTGGTGTTCTCTATTTCAGTCTGAAACCATACATCAGATCAGCCACAGCAACATGTGAATGGGCTGCCCCATTTCAGCCTCCAACATGAATGTGACAACAGGGGCAATGAAATGAACAAACTGAAGAGTCCAAAGACTCTTCAATGACACAGTAAAGACATTCAGATAGGGCTGGACAGCCAAAACCTTAAGGTTTGACTTCTTAGGCTTTTTCTTCAGTAACTTCTGGGTATTAGGGCAGGAAGGCTCAGATGATATCAGGCCATGTGTGAGGTTTTGATTTTCAAAATATGTATTAGAGGAAGACAGATGGCTGCAGACGGTCTTATTGAGAAAGGACTGACAAAATGCACACTCTTTATAGTTATGTTCTGCACCAAGACAAAGCAAACACTTGTCGTATCCTTGTGAGGAATGTGTTCACCACAGTCACATTTCCCTCTTTGGATGATGTTCAAAAATTAAGAGAAGCAGTAAGAAAAGGAAGGGTCCCCAGTGGGGAAATTTTCTACCTAATTGCTAGGTAGCTGCCCTAGTCGTAAGTCTCACAGACTGAAGATAAAGCAAAGTTCTGTTTTCAGGCTAGTGGCAAAGAAATTCTGGGATAATTCACACTTGTATGTCCCTCATGTACCTCTCACATTTGGGCTTAGGTCATACATTGGATGTACAGTGCACCCTGGCTTAGATATGTTGGCTGGACATATGGCTATCTCTGGCAGGAATATTCCCATCAGTTAATAATAGTGTAACAATGATGTTGGAAGGACATCTGCTTGATATGTATAATAAATTGCTTTCTTCCAGTCTAAAACTAAGCTTGCTTACTGATGATGTCAAATGCACTATCAAAAACTAAAGCAAGCTATGAACTAAAAGTCATCACCTCTTCCAAAGACAATAACAAGACTTTCCATAGCTATATTAAGAAACTGTGAAGCAACACCTAGTACAACAATTTGTTATCTAATGGTGTAACTTATTCTGATCAAGAAGTACCCAGAAATATCTTAGCTGTCAAACTCAGCTCTAATTTCACCATGTCCATGTGCTACTGCACCCCTCATTAATCTTCAAACAGCCCTCCTTCCATAATCATCTCATAACAAGTCCTACCAGCAGTATTCAAAACTGAAAACTCCACCTCAGTGGGCCTCTACAACATACCTTGCTCCCTCCTAGTCAGTGCAAAACACAGCTCAGCTTATTATGAACCTATTCAACCTTCTGCTCTCCACTTGCTACATATCAGATGTCTGGAGAACTGCAATAGTAGTGCCACTGTGCAAATGTGGCCCCACCACACAACCCGAGTAATTACAATCCCATTAGTCTCACCAGTATAATTTTTAAAATCAAGGAATGCATCATAGTGAAACATTTTCTGCTTACGTTAAGGCAGACATCAAAGGCCTACAGCTAACCAAGTTTACTGATGACCACAAAACTGGCACTATTAGTTAGTTAGTTTGGGTATTATCACTTTCTTTTTTAGGAAAGTTATTTTAAAGCTAGGAGTTTGTTTTTTAACAGACTGTCACAAGAGTGTAACATACTTTTAAATGGGTACACTCTGTTTTCACGTCAGTTTAAAAGTTGTGTAAAGTAAATAAAACCCATTTTTTCTGCAGAAAAAAATGTGTTTATTTTACTTTGGGGGAGGCTGACAAAGTGTTTTAAAGTGCTATTTACTCTGATTTCTGTGAAAAGGTGACTTTGAAAGACTTGTAGTTTTCATAGGCATTTACTGCTTGTTTTCCACTGGAAAAAGGCACCACTTTTGCCTTGACCATGGAAAAAAGTACCAGTCTCACAGTTATTTTTTCTTCCAGTAACAAAAGGAAAAGTTAAGTAAACAGCCATTGCCACCACAGCAGACTAACAGTTTGTCTCAGACACAGGTGGGTGACTCTAATGTGGCCATGTGTTGTACCATAGACCACTCATCTTCTAGCCTGGACCAATCTGGTGTAGCACCTGCAACCACTACGGATTAGGAGTTAGCTATGACCTCTGCAACTGTTGGACTCCCCTCAGTGGGCAAGTGAGAGCCACTCTAGTCAGTCCTGGGAGAGGTAACATGGAAGGATTCCCTTTTGTGTCAGAATGCTGTGCCCATCCCTGGGGAAGCTGCTGCTACCATCAGTAACGCAGTTGGTCCCATTTTTCCAGTCAAAAGAAACAGAAAACTAAGCATCTGTCTATTCCTCCTCAAATTTCCTTAGGCAGGAGTAGTTTACTGGGTCTGGCATAGGGTTCAATTCAGGCTACTGATCCTTCCTGTAAAGTAGTTTCTAGTAAAAGAAAGAGGGATACCTCTTTTCCTAAAGAGATTCAAGATTCTGAAGCTGAACAGGAGGATGAAGAAACAGATACAGGGTTTTCTCCTCAGATTTCTCATTCAGACACAGAGAAGAGCTCAGTTTCTGATTCTGCCTGTGGGGGTTCTCTTTCTCTGAGAGTAATCTTAGAATGTGCTGTTTTCAGTGGGAGAACATGGAGGTTTCTCAGTATCTCAGAAAATACTATGAGTTTTTGGAACCTACACTCATTCTTCTTGTTCTGTCTGCTTTAGAGAATGTGTGTGTCTTACTACCTGTAGTTTTCCCAGACAGTCAACTAGCTACCCCTAAAAAGGCAGATAGGATGTATAAAGTTCCTCAGTCTTTTAAGGTTTTCTACACTATTCCCAAACTGAGCAAACAGCTATAACTTTAATTGACCCACTGCTGCTAAACACTTAGTTAATTCCAATCCTACACTTAGGATGGTGAAATTATTGGTAAGTACAGGGGAAAAGTTTATACATCCGTAACTTTCATTTTCAGAATTTTGAATTTTTAAGCTCATATGTTAAACTTTGTTCTGACTAATTGTGAAAGTATGAGGAATGTTTTATCTGCAGTTTCTTCTTGTGAGGAAAAGCTGCTTTAAATAATTTAATTTTTACTGCACAGGTCACTACTCATTGTTTCCAGTGTGCATATGACTCTGTTAATACTTCTTCCAGGGCTATGTACTGTTTTTAGGAGATTTGCATGTCTGCATTCTCAGAACCTCCCAGATAATGTTAAAATGAGATTTTACATTTCCCTTTGGGTAGAGACTCCAGCTTTTTTTGCTCCTGTGCTTTAGAAGTGATCAAAAAGTGTGATCAAAGGTAATTGTTTAAGATTTTTCATCCTTCCTTTTCCAAATTTTCTGTGGGATTCTCTAACTCCTTATCCAATTTTGGTAAAAGCAGAATAAACAGTCTCAACAAAATATAGGTAATACAGACATTAAAGAAATAATGGCAAGAGGTTACAAAAAGAAGCCTCAAACCTCCCAAAACAAAGGATAATCCAACAAGTCTGAATGACTACTCAAGAGACATTGAGGCCCCCTCCCACTGTGGCTACTTTTTTTCTACCAAAAAGTCTGAATCTCTAGTGTTCTCATTGGCAACAGATAGCTTCAGACAAATGGGTTTTAAAGATAATGTATCACTGTTACGGATGGCAGTGGGAGGAAATTCCTTTTTCTCTGTGGGATGGGTCATTCCTTAGTCTTCAGATCAGACTCTTTTGTTTCTACTAGTTCTTTAACACATGCTCTCCCAAGGGGTAATATAACTAGTTCCTCCTTCCCACATTGAGTAGGTTTTTTTTATTCAAGGATGTTCTTGGTGCCATAGAAAGAAAAATCTTGGAGACCATTTCTAGATCTTTCTTTCCTAGACTTGTTGGTGACAGTGCCCACATTTAAAATGATGTCCAACCTGTTACCTCTTCTTCCTCTTTCAAATTTCCTGGTAATCATCACATCCCTACTCATCTTGACCTCAGATATGTCTTAAGGTTTTGTGTGTCTGGATCACCTTATCCATTCTGTGCCTTATCTTTAGGACTATCCACTGCACCAAGAGTGTTAAAGTGTCTACCTCCAGTTACAACTCATTGCAGGCTACAGAGTAGCCATATTCTTTCCACATTTAGATGACTTGTTTGTATTTACAGAGTCTTTTTCAGAGTGACAGGAATCTCTCTTTCTTAGGAGAAAGCTCTCTTACATAATCTGGGATTCTAAGAGAACATTCAAAAGTTTTTTTTAACTCTTTCACACAGGACTGTGTTCCTGTGATGTCAACTAGACACCTCAGTTCAAAGAGCGTTTCTTCCACAGGAACAAAAATATCTATATTACGATCTTTTTCTAAAGTTTTCCACTCAAACTCAACAGAGGAATACCAGATAGAGTGGTATCCAAAGTCTCTTTGGTCCCAGCACCAACACCCTTGGTCCTTTCAAATCCCAGTGCTGACTTTTATCAGAAGAGAAATAATTTAGAGGAGATAACAGATATCCCTAGAGCCAGGTCACACCTTCTCCCTCCCTATTCCAAAGCAGACAGTCACCACAGACACTTTGGACTTTGCTTGGAGAGCAGTTTCAGGCGGGATACAAGTGGAGGGTGTATGCAACACTAAGGACAGATGCAAGCACATAAGTATCAAAGAAATGCTCCCCCATTCAGGGCACTCGACTCATCTTTGGATCCCAGGACCTTTTCAAGTTGTTACAGACAATACTACAGTCATGTGGTGCATTGAAAAGTGGGGGCTACCAAGTCTTAACCCATTTTCAGACTAGCATGTAAGCTTGGGATGTAGCTTCACAGCACAGTCTTACTTTACAGGCATTCCACATTCTGTCAGAGTACAACTGGGTGGCAGACAAGCTGAGTAGGACTAGGGCAGACCCTCACTAATGGAAACTAGATCAGGGGGATCTTTCAAGATTAGATTCATCTGTGGGAAGTTCCTCAAGTAGACCTCTTTACTCCTCTCTCTGAACATCCAATTGCTAAGATTCTGTTCCAGGACCACACAAGAGGGCCTATTAGCCAGATGTCTTTTCTTTTCCTTGGACAGGAATTTTCCTGTATGCTTTTCTATCCTTTCCACTAATATCCAGGGTACTTCTGAAGATTCAGAAGGAATAATCCAATATCATTGGGTGACTCCCTTCTGGCCCAAGCAACTGTGGTTCTCCCTTCTTTTGGAAATGCCAGTGGCAATCACCACAAGCTTCCTCATAGACTGTATCGTCTCACACAAGAACAGGGATGTTTGATATACCAACATATCAATCAACTTCATTTGACTGCCTGGATGATAAGGTCGTAATTACTTTTAGGCACAGGTTTACTGAGGATGTGCAGCAGGTACTAATGGGGTAAGTAAGCCTACTACTAAAAAATTATATATTAGCAAATGAAAAGGTTTTCTAGTTGGTGCCAACAACATAACCAGAATACATTCAGGACTAGTTATTCTCTGGTTTTGCAACATTTGTGTAAGTTACTATCTTATGGCCTTTCTTACTCCTCTATCAAGGTTCATTTATCTGCCATTTCAAAATGTCTACCCACGGATCCTCATCTTTCAGTGCAGTCTCATGTCAAAATGTTTTTGAAAGGGGTTTTGCACAAGAGGCCTCCAAGTAAACTGGTGGCTCCTCCTTTCACTCTCAATTTTTTGTTAGAGATGCTAACAATTCTTCCATTTGAAACAGCTAACCTGATTGACCTGAGGTTCTTAACATGGACAACAGTTTTACTAATTGCTCTGACCTCTGCAAGAAGAGTATCTGAGTTTCTGTTCTTATGGTGAGTCATCACTATCTCATTTTCCATGGGGACAGGATTTCTTCGAGAACTAATCCTTCTTTTATCCCTAAAGTCATATCCAAGTTTACTTTCAGCCAAACTATCCATCTTCCCATTTTCTTTCTGGAACCTAAAAAATGAGGGAGAAAGGGTACTCCATACCTTGGATGTCCACAGACAACTTGGGTACCTTGACAGATTTAAATCTTTCAGCTCTCCATTTCTTGTGAAGGTAAGAAGAAGGGACAACCTGCATCAAAACAAACTATTTTCAAGTGGTTGTCTAAGGTTAGTACCCTTTGTTATACTCAGCATAACAAAACTATTCCAGGCAGGGTAAACATACAATCTATTTGTCTTCATCTATAGCTTTTTAGAAAGGGTTAGAGTCTAGAAGTATTCTATAAGCTGCTAATTGAGCCTCTGTACATACTTATACCAAGCACTATAAGCTCGATTCCTTCTCTAGGTCCAGGTCAGGCTTTGCTAGGACCATTCTCCAGGGGCTCCTGGATTCTTCTCCTTCCACCTCCCAAATGAGGTAAGCTACCCATATAGTAAGGCTACTGCAGCAGCAATCATTCAACCATCTACTGTTATGGACACCCCAACTTACCCAACTGCATCTACTATTAAATTACACTACCACGGATACTAGAACTTGCCAAAGATTTGAGAAGCATAGCTAGACCCCAGTAGTCTTTAGTACACACTTATGAATGTATGAACTTGGAATTATAGTAATATTTTAAAACTGCACCTGAATTTAGGCCTTAGTCCCCAAATGAATTTGGATTTGTTCAGAATTCTTGAGCAAAGAAGTTGAGAGGTATGCCCTGTCCTCTTAGATTTGCTTTACTTTCGGGAAACTGACAATACTATGTATGCCTGTTTCACAGTATCATTCTTCATTACAAAATAAACAGAACTGGGTGGTGTTGACAGATATCTGGCCCAACGTATCCCCTACCTATGGAATAAACTTACTTTGCATATTAAACAAAGAAATATTTTGGTCACCTTTAAAATCAGTCTTAATGACTGAGGATTATTTGTAAATTCACCCCTGGGGTATGTAATAAGGGGTCTACTTCACTTCACTTCACCGAAATCCCATTTCACTGAGACCAAATCACCTAAAGTTCAGATTACTGAAAATTAATTTCACTGAGTCTCATTTCACTGAATTTTAAGCTATAGACTTGATGTGGCAGTGTGTAGAGTACTGTGAGGCAAGTAAAGGGTATATGCCCTCATCCCAACTGTAGTGTGACTTGGAGCTAGTATATATAGTTAGGTGAGTGTGGGGGGGCACAGCTCCCCACGTTGGGGAGTGTGGGGGTGTAACCCCCCACTTAGTTTGGTTTTATATTGTCTAGTTTCTGTTAAGAGAATAAATAAGTAGTTTTTAAGTTGTGGAAGGAGGTAGGCTTTACTTTTATGAGTTTGTTTGTCTTTGGTTTCCCATTTAGTCTTGTGACATGTAGCATTGTAAGCTGTCAGTGAAATGAGATTCAGTAGAATGACATTTTCAGTGTTGGGAACTTTAAATGATTTGGTCTCAGTGAAATGAACTTCAGTGAAATGGGATTTTGGTGAGGTGAAGTAAACCCGTAATAAGTCACTCCACTGGAGCAGCTAATTCATTTACATGTATACTGGTATGCACTGGGGAGGCTTCAAAAGGGTTAACTGCCTTACAAGAAACTATGAACCAATGAAACTATGAACATTGTGATGACTTTAGCTTTAAACAAAATGAATGCAATATTACTGACACATTTATTAATATATTTCCAGAGATCATTTTGTGAAGAACAATTTTATCATTAATTGTTTTATGCTTGTGTAAAATGTTCTGAAATACTGTTTGGTGATTGCTTCTTGAATTTGCCTGAAAAAAAATGAGACTGTACATAGTAAGATCTAGACAGACAGGGAATACGTCTGAAATATACTTCAGTTAGTTATTAGACTATCAAAAGTTAAAACACTGACACACATGGAAACACTGTGAAATGCTTTCATTTAGCAAAACAGATATCTGCAAAAGGATATATCTGTGGGCTGTGTTAAAGCAATTTTAAACTGTACTAATTATACAGTTATTGTGGCATAATATCGGTTTACCTTTACATGTGCGTAATGCACATGGATGAAATTCAAAAGTCCAAAAGGACTTTTTCAAGTTTTTGGAAAGCCGAAAACAGAATGCATTGAATGTGCAATGAGTGAATGCACAGTAACATTCGCTCATTGCAGATTTGGCATTTTTGGTGCGAGGTGCACTATAGTGGGGATCGGGAAGTGAACCCTTTCCCCACTGTAGTGCGACCTGCAGTTAGAATAATAAAGTAGGGTGTGTGTGTGGGGCGCAGCCCCCCTGCATTACGCTTTGTATTTGAATAGAAATTCGAAAATCAGTGAATCTCGTTTTCGATTTACTGATTTTCGAACTTCGGTGCAAATCGGAATGACAACTTTCGTCATTCTGGTTCACACAAAGGGCCATTCGGTAGGTTGATTTTCAACCTTTCAAAGGTAAACCATAATATCACATAAGTGAATATACCTTTTTTATTTAATTGTTCAAACATAGAAGTGGCTGCACAGATAAAATGTTATCATTTACTTTATGGTCAGAAATGAAAAAAAAGTGTTTTAAAGATGATGTTTCTCAGGACAAATAATGTAAAACTGGTATCCAAATGTTTTGAGCTATATTTTTGAAGTTTAGATGTTGTTCGATAGACCAATGATTTGATGAGCAGACAGCACTTATAAATATTGATCTAAAAATTATCATCGGTCATATTAGGCTTTCATGCCAGCCTGTGTTCTGAAATGATACACACAATGAAGTAATGAAACTTTCAAGAGTTTTTCTGAACTTGGAAATGGTAATGTAATGTACAAACCTTTAATGTTTCACCAGTCACTGCCTTTGCTTCATTAGTTGTCTTGTTCCCTAAAGCAGATTTCTCCATTGCATCACCAATCATATTTTTTACTTGTTGAGATTTTTTCACAACATCTGGGATTGTTTTATTTCCTATCATTGGTATCTTCTTGAAAGCTGCATTGGTGTGCGTTTTTCTCTGAACAAGGTCTTTCTTTAGACCTGCAAGGAATATGAAACCAGATGGAGAAATCACTCACATTGTCTCTACTGGTGAAGATTACATCATGACACATTCATTTAAACACTCATCCTCTAAAGGACCAAAACTGTTATATGCCAGAAAATGGAAATGATATATGCAAAACTGCACAACTGCAAACCATAATTCTTTTGTCCAGAGAGAATAGGTGGGCATAGGACACAATCCTTCCACACATGCCCTGATGTGTAATTTGCTGTAAAAAGTGTTTAACTGGGAGTTTTAGTTACATCACAATTAAAGCTCCCAAGGCACGTTAAATGTGGTGTATAGACCATGAGCTATGCTAATACTTTAATTACTGCATTCTTTGCCTATGAGTAGAGCTGCAGACTTCATGTCATTGTCATGTTACATCTCATAAATGCAATAATTACTTCAGTCTTCTGGCTGAAACTGATACTTTGAAAATTCAATAGTCAGGAAAAATACACTCTTTTGAGCAGCTGGCAGTGACATGACATTAGCTGTTATGAAATCCTTGAGTGTGATCTACCAAATGTCCTTAACAGTGGGTTGGTGTAAAATAAATTAATAAATTAATGCCTTCCTCACCAACCTTGTTTTCACTGGCAGTTCCACAACATTTGTACTGCAAGAAGGACAGTGCTAAAGGTCCACATGAAACTAAAACATATTGGGGGATATTGCTAACTCTTACTGATGCCTGTGATAAGGGCCTTAATGCTGTGTACCCCAAAGTGCATGCTGTGTACCCCAAAGTGCAGGGTCACAAAATATTTGTAGCATGGAGTTTGGAATATATACTCTCTGACATACCTAATAACTCAGATGATAAGAGAACACACTCAAGAAAGAGGAGGAAAAATTCTCAGCTGCAGATTTGGAAGTGGGTAGTCATTTGGTAGTAAATGACTGCCAATCAGTGTGGTTTAATCAGCCTGATTACAAAGTCATGCCAAATCAAATTAGGATTTAGGATGGCAGGGACATAAATTTTGACAAAACAGGTTGTAGTTAGGGGAAAAATGTCAAACATAAATAAAGGTCGCACTGATAAACAATGAAAATGTCTAAACATGCTGTCATAAATTTAACAGTGCTTTATGTGAAACATATATGCAAACCAAACATAAAATTATAGGACACTGCAACAGAAATAAACGAAAAGTAGCTTTTGTTGAATGACTGAAGCTTCCAGCAAAGAATCAACAAAATTTTGTGTGAAACAAACATGGACATCAAAAAGCAAGCAAAAAAGCACTATCCTCAAAGATTAGGGGAACGTACAGTGTTTAGGAAATATGAGGAAACCCAAACAAAGAAATATAACAAACAAATGTTATGACAGAAATAAGTAAGTAATGAGAAAAGTAAAGGCCCAGACTGTGGAAAAGACATAGTATTCTCTTAAAAAGTACACACAACAGTATTTGAAAAATATCAAACTAAAGAAAAGAGAAGAAAAAGAAAGAATAATAAACATTAAGAAGCTTGATGGGGTTGGGCATACATGATAACATAAAAGCAGAGTTGCTAAATGAATACTTTTCAGTAGTTATAGTGATAAGGGAGATTTATCCTTTGCTGTCAATAGATGATACCAGGAAAATGTGGGTAGATGTCAGTCTTTTTACTGAGAAAATGATGAGGAAGCAACTTCAAAACCTAAAGGCATACCAGGTAGTGGAGTTTGATTGCACTCACCATAGGACATTCTTGGAAAAGAGCAGAGAAAAAGAAGTTATGTACTTACCATAACGTTCCATGTGAGTTGTTTATCTCGCTTTTATTCTCACTGATGAGTTCGGAGCCGATCCTCAGCTCTGACACGGCCGAAAGCAAAGCTCAAGGTTTGCCAGTAGCTCGAGAACCAAGCTCCTTATCCCACAATGCACTGCTGGAATTACCTTGGATCTTGTTTGCTGCGAGTACATATACCCTTTTATTTATTTCTACAAGGAAGCACTTCCTGAAGGGGGAGAAGTATTGAATAACCAGGATGGTACTAGCCTCTAAATCAACTGTCAGCCAGGAGGGGGAAGGACGTGAGAATAAAGGCGAAATAAACAACTCACATGGAACGTTATGATAAGTACATAACTTCTTTATGTGAAGTTGTTAAATCTCACTGTTTATTCTCACTGAAAGGTAGCATCCCTAGCACCCTCAATCTTGGGTGGCTCATGGAAGTACGTTTTTCAATACAGTGGAACCAAAGGAAGACCTGTCCCTGGAAGCCTTATCTACTTTGTAGTGTGTGATAAAGGTATGAGGCTTAGACCAAGTGTCAAGGGACAATTTAGCCTGAAAGGCAGAAGACGTAGAAACAGCTCTGGTAGAATGAGCCTTAGGTTTGTGTGTCAATGGCATGCTTGCATTCACATAAACAAAGGATATGCAATCTGATAACCATTTAGATAGAGTTGTTTTAGCCACTGGATTACCTTTTCTGGCCTCCGAAAAGGATACAAAAAGTTGATCTGATTTTCTAATATCCTTAGTTCTGTCAAGATAAAATCTGAGCTGTCTGTGTACATCAAGTTTGTGCAGCATGTATTCCAATTTGTTAGAGTGATTGGGAAAAAAGACTGGCAGCTCAATGACCTGATTGATATTCGGTTCAGAACAGACTTTAGGCAAAAAGGAGGGGTTTGTTCTGAGAGATACTCTATCAGCATGGAAAAGCATGTAAAGAGGCCTAACAGATAATGCTTGAAGTTCTGACACTCTGCGGGCAGAAGTAATGGCTACCAGAAATATAGTCTTCCAGGACAAATATTTGAGATCACAAGAAGATGCTGGTTCGAAAGGGGGGAGAATAATTTGAGACAGCATAAAATTAAAATTCCAGAGAGAATAAGGAATTTTGACAGGAGGTCTCATGTGAAAGGCACCTTTAAGAAAAGCCTTAGATAACTTATGGCCCATAGCATTCAACCCACTGAAGCCAAGGTGGAAATTTGATATGGCGGCTAACTGGACTCAAATTGTGGTAGCTGCTGCTCCTTCTTTAAAAATCTTTGTAAAAAATTCTAAAATGGCTGATAGAGGAGCTCAGAAAGGGTCGATTTTCTGTATATTGGCTCAAATTGAAACCTGTTCCACTTACTGCAGTATAGTTTCCTGGCGGATGGCTTGTGAGAAGACAAAAGGATTTGTCTTGTATCATCTGAGAGCGAATGAAGCCTGGCAATTAGGGGAAGTAGATGAGCTCAGAAAGGGTCGATTTTCTGTATATTGGCTCAAACTGAGAACCTGTTCCACTTACTGCGGTATAGTTTCCTGGCGGATGGCTTGTGAGAAGACAAAAGGATTTGTCTTGTATTATCTGAGAGCGAATGAAGCCTGGCAATTAGGGGAAGTGGATTAGCCAAGCAGTCAGTTTTAGGGACTGCAGTGAAGGATGGAGGTCCCCTGATGGGTGTGTCAGAAGGTCCGGAACTGGGTCCAGGAATCATGGATCCTCCAGTTGATGATGGTGAAGGAAGGGGAACCAAATCTGTCGAGGCCAGTAGGGAGCTATGAGGATAACTGTCCTTCCCAGTGACTTTGCTTTCTGTAAAACCTTGGGTATCAATGGAATAGGTGGGAATGCATATAGGAGACCCGGAGGCCAATCGTGTATGAGTGCATCTCTCGGGGAATGTCCTGGAGGTGGTATTAGGGCAAAGTAGCTTCTGCATTTGGTATTGATGTGACTGGCAAAGAGGTCGCAGCAAGGCTGGCCTCATTTCTGGAAAATCAGATCTGCAACTCATTGGTTGAGAGACCACTCGTGAGGCAACAGTATTGCCCTGCTTAGCTTGTCCGGTATCACATTGGATTTCCCTGGGATGTGCATTGCTATCAGAAAAAGGTGGGACGACACAGCCCATTGCCATACCCTGAGTGCTTCTTGACAAAGGGGGTAAGACTTGGTTCCACCTTGTTTGTTCAAGTACCAGACCACTGACATGTTGTCCGTCTGAATTGCAATTGTCCCTAGAGGAAGAGAGTCCTGAAAGTACTGCAATGCCAGAAGTACCGGTCTCAACTCCAGAACATTACTATGCAGATGTGACTCTTGATCCGTCCATGTGCCTTGGGCAGTCTTTCCCTGAAAATGCCCCCCCCCCACCCTATCAGGGAAGTGTCCGTGGTCACAGTGGCTACTGGGGGGGGGGGGCAAAGGGTCTTCCGATTGTAACATGAAGAAATGTCAACCACCACTGAAGGTCTCTCTTGCAAGAATTTGTGATAAGACTCATGTAGTGCATTGGTAGCTTTTGGTAGGACCACTGAGCGAAGAGGAGCTATCGAAGGATTCGCATATGCATCCTTGTGAGTGGTACAGCCAGGATTGCTGCCGCCATCAAACCTAGTACCTTCAAGACCTCTGCTGCTGTGGATTTGTTCTTTGACACCAGTGAGATGATGTGTGAAGAAGTGAGACTCTTTTGAATGGAAGACGTAGAGTGGTGGTTGAGGTATCTAACTCTGCTCCTATAAAAACGGTATGCTGCGATGGCAATAAGGCAGACTTTTCTAAGTTGACTGTAATGCCTAATTGACGGCAGAGTGTCAGAGTATATTGTGTTGCCTGAGTCAATTGATGCCTGGTGGTAGCAGTGAGGAGCCAATCGTCTAGGTATGGAAACACCTAGAATCCTAGATGCCTCAGGTGAGCCATGACCACTGCCATGCATTTGGTGAACACCCTGGGGGCTGTAGTGAGGCCAAAAGGCAGGGCTCGAAACTGGTAATGATTGGCTCCCAACCGGAAACGCAGGTGACCCCTGGAGCATCTGTTCATCTTTATGTGATAGTACGCGTTCTTGAGATCTATGGAGCACATCCAATCGCCTTTCTCTAGGAAGGGAAGAATGGACTGAAGAGTGACCATTCGCAACTTCTCTTTCTTTACAAATTGGTTGAGTCTGCTGAGGTCCAAGATAGGTCTCAAGTCCCCTGTTTTCTTTGGTTACAGAAAGAATCTTGAGTAAGTTCCGAATCCAACTTGGTCTGCTGGGACTGGTTGGATGACTCTTTTTTCTAGCAATTTTTGGACCTCTATGATTGCTTGTTCCCTGAGACTGCATGGAACATCTGGGATTCTGCTTACAGGAGTAGGAGGGGAAGAAAATGGCATGAAATATCCTTTGGAAATGATGCTTTGTACCCATGTATCTGATGTTATGTTTAGCCAGGCTTCTGGGTACAAAGTCAAGCGACCCCCGACTGCCTCCAGAGCCGAACAGCCAGCCACCCTTTCAGGAGCACTGGTAGGGCTGATCAGAGAACTGGCCTCTGTAACCCTGTTGCTGTGGACCCCCTCTGCCACGTGGGTGGCGTTTTCCATTATAACCCCTCTCCTCTGCCTCTAGAGGGGGTTTCTCCACGTGTGTCCCGAAAGGCTCCCTGTGCTTTTCAGAACCACATTTTCTCTCCCCTAGTGCCGTTGGGGTAGGGCCAAGTAGGGGTAGAAAAATGGACTCCAATGGCAGATAGGGTCTTGCCTTCCTGCTCATACCTGGTTAAAGTTTCCTTTACTTTAGGCCCAAACAGTGATGAGACATCAAATGGGGTATTGATAAAGGAAGACTTAAAGAGCTCCGCAAAGGGACAGAGATGCATCCAGGCTTGTCTCCGCAGAGCAATGCCTGAACTAGTGGCTCTACTCGAACCATCAGCTGCATAAGATATGAGACGCATGGACGAGTTCACAATTGAGTTTAGGGTAGCGAGCTGTGTGTTGACTTTGTCGGCAACCCCTGCAGCTACTGTACTCTAGAGAGTATCTCCTAGCTCTTTCAGGAGATCTCTTTGCAGTCTCGTAAAATGGGTTAAATAGTTCAGCGATCGCAGAGAAAAAGTTGCTGAACTAAACATGTGTTTCCCATATCTATCCATGATCCTAGAATCTCTGTTAGGAGGATGGATAGATGCGGATGTTTCAGACGCTTCCTTTTTGGTGGCTGCAGCTACCACCATGGCATCAACAGGCACTCCTTTGGTCAAAAAGGCTTTGTCCACTGGGGCAGAGATGAACTTATTCGGCTTCCGAGGGATAGGTTCCACGGCCTCCAATGACTCCCACACTTTACGAGAGATCAGCTCCATGAGCTCGTCATAAGGCGTAGACACCCAAGAAGTGGAAGGTTGAGAACCAAAAGACTTCAAGAGCACTGACTCATCCTCAGTAGGGGGTTTTGGACTGGCAATTGCCCCTCTGACTAAGAATCACTAATATCTCCGCAAAGGGGGATTGAGGGGACCCCTCTGACTCATCCAAGTCCGTGTCGGATGTCAAAGACTCCTGTGGGGAGTCTAAGTGCCTACTCTTGCACAGTCTCTTCCTGGGTACCTCCTCAGTGGGGAGATCTGGGGAGGTCTCGGAAGAGCAAGGGATGCCCTGTGGGGCCACTTGAGGCTTGGGGTCTCTATGCTTAGGGGGACCGGTAGATGTGGAAGCGGACACAGGAGCTTGAGGGGAGAAGGAAGCCCAAACCGATGCCAATGATGTCTTAGGAGACAGGACTCTCCTCATGGCATTGAAAGCACCATGGCTTCGACAAGAAGGGGTAGACGGATCCGGAGGAACCGTCCGATCCTCCCACACTGAAACCATGGGCTCCGAACCCGAGGTAGGAGCCAAGCTCATCCGAGCCGATGCCCCGAGAGGAAGAGTTGGCACCGACACATCAGTCTGACTATCCTCCCCAGGGAGAGTGTCGGCTCCTAGCGTCCTGGGTCGGCACTGACGATGTCCGACTAGAAGGAACCGATAACACCGGTGTGGGTCTCGAATCCATAGGTTCGACAACTATCGGTTCTGGCTCTTTCGGCTCCGAGAGTCCAGTACGGCTCAGAGGAGGAGGAGTAGTCAAGTCCGGTTCAATGGTCTTCGGCTCCGATGAAGTAGTCAGGGCCAACAACAATTTAGCAAGTCCTGGTGCCTATAAAAGCTTCTGCACCAGCCGATCCATATCTATATCAGAGAGGCTGACCAAAGACTTCGAGGAATGCACTGAAGGTGCTGACTGGAGCAGAGGAGATGTGGGAACCTCAGAGACTGGCTCCAAGACTGGGAGCTGACTCCGAACCAAAGGGACACTCGGTTCCGAGGACTGTGGAACCGATGACCCTGTACCCTCTGATCTCTTTGCCTTCTTGGTTTGTTTAGAATCAGAAGATTTTGAAGATTTTGAAGAAGTGCTGGCACCCTCCTGGCTACCCAATGCCTCAGAGAAAGTATGCTGCAGCAATCCCCTATCTATGAGTTTTCTCCTTCTCTCTAAGAGAACCCTAGACGAAAAAGAGTGGCAAATACTGCAAGAGTCTTGGAGGTGTTTAGCCCCCAGACAGTAAACACACATTGGACATGTCCGTCCATGATGGACATTTTCTGTCGACAATCTGGACATTTCTTAAACCCCGATTTGGGGTGAGACTTTTCACTCTCATCTGACATATTATAAAGAGACATACCACAAAATTAACATGTAAAGGTTAAATACAGGGCTAACTAAGCCCACACTAAAAAATATACTAATAGCAAGTAAAAATTGTAAAACTAAATAGGGCTAAGAAAGGGCCCAACACTAAGAAAAACTAAGCCAACACAAGGCACTATCTCCACAATCTAACCTACTTTAAACTATATTATTTTTAACAAGAAACACACACACACACACACACACACACACACACACACACACACACACACACACACACACACACACACACACACACTAAATAAGAATAATCTCTCAAAAAGAAGTAGAAGAAAGTTTTTTTAAAACTTGCGATTTATCAAAAATGGTCCGAGCTGACTGGATCACCAAGATCTCTTGCCGGGGCAAACTAGATCTGAGGTAATTCCAGCAGTGCATTGTGGGATAAGGGGCTTGGTCTCAAGCTACTTGTAAACCTTGAGCTTTGCTATCGGCTGTGTCAGAGCCGAGGATCCGAACCCATCAGTGAGAATAAACAGCGAGATTTAACAACTTCACATCTAATAATTCTAAACAAGCTTTTTTCAACAAATCATGAAATAAGGTTTGTGACGACTCTAAAATATGGCAAAAGTGGCTCCCATTCATCACAGTAGGTGCAGGATAGAGGCTGTTGGCTATTCAACTGCCAGTCTGACATTGGCAAAAACTGTAATCACTTCTTAAGGCTGGAGTGTTGACATGTAGAAGTCAGTGGAGGGCTAAACCCAGTGTAACCATAGGTTCACATCTGGAAGGCTATGCAAGACAAATCTAAGAGACTGCTCTGAAAGAGTTTCTGTCAATATTCTGCACTATAAAAATTATCATTTTCAGAAACATGCATCTATATGTTTGAATAAGGGGAGTATAGCCTAAGTCCAAGCCTGCCTTTCCTCAGAGCACCCCCCCACCACTATGAGGTAGAGTAATAAAATAAACTACTGTGTATAAATTACAGGGGTGTGATGGTCCTTATGTTATTGCAGTTCATTTTCTGAAAATGTGGAACTAACTATTGGAGGCATGGTTGGCATAATGTTGAGTCTTTGCCTCCCAAACACCAGATGCAGGGTTTGACCAGGCTCTGTTGGTCAACGCTTGTGTGGAGTTTGCATCTTTTCTCTGTCTTGGTGGGGTCCGTCCCACTCCTGAATAACATGCTGGATGATTGTATCTCAAACTTATCCAAAAAACTGAATGGAGTCGTGGACAGCAGCGCAAAATCTAGGTGATATCAATCAGGGGAGCAGCTGTGCAAGTGCTTTTTGCATCAAATGTGGCTTGCAGTATCCTCTAGATTTGAGAACACGTATCACAAATTGCACATCACATTCAGGCCTAGTCAGTCGATGTAAATATTTGGTTCTAGGTGATTTGGTCGTATTAAGTAATGTTGCTAAAATGAGCCTGGATATTTTCTGGTCATAAGTGGGTTGAGGACCTGGCCTATTCCAAACTGCATCAGGGACCCATGCTAATGGTGAGAGGGGTCTATGTGCCTCTGCTGACCATTGTGTGCCAGCCATAAAGACCAGTAGCCCTGGGTCAATAAGCTGCTGGGCAGATGGTGTCCAGCTGCCCACCTGGGTTACCTGGGATGGCTCTATTGTGTGAAAGCTGGATGTAAAACCAATCACCTGTCAAACCTGAACTAAGGATTGCTACACTGAATATAGGTTCACTGTGAGAACATAGTTTGTAAGTGAATGTCATGATGGTAAGAAACCAGGCATCCACTATATCCAGGAACAAGGGAGAAGGGCAATGCAGAAAACAGACTTGGATGAGGATCCAGAGTCTAATATGCAGCGGAAGGGCAGACTAGAAATAGCACTGGAATTGTGGAGAGGGAGTCTACTGAAGACAATGAGGGACATCATCAGAATTAGTGACAGACTTGGGGCAATCAGTCTCCAGTCTAAAGATAGAACACTGTTCATAATCTCAACCTATGATCCATAGCAGGGTTGTGATGGCAAAAAAAGTGTGCATTCAAGCAGGAGCTACAGGGCTTACAAGATAAAGCAGCACAACATCTGCTGGTGCCGACAATGAATGCTCATATTTGGACCTGAATGCTCATATTTGGACAAACAGACATAACATGATATGACTAGTACCTGGGTCCATATGGGTGGAGCTACTGGAATAAAGAAGGAGAAGTTATTCTAGACTTCTGTCTAGTAAATGGCTTAATAGTGGCTTATCTATGGAACATATGGTTCAGCAAAACAGACAGTCACAAGATCACATACAGGAGTAGTCAACATGCAACTCAGGTAGATTTCTTCCTAGTACAGAAAGGACACTGGTACAGAAAGGACACTGGAATAGAATCAGAGATTGTAATTCATCCCAGTGAAACCACTGGTGGCCACAGTCAGTGGCATGCAGTGGCAATAGAAGACACTAAGGTCTACAGAGACGAAGCTAAAGAACAAGATGTTAGTTGGAGTGAAAGCACAAACATTCAAGGAAATACTCTGGGCTTAAGCACCTCAAAAGAAGAAAAAGAAGAAATAAGTGGAGCTGAAGAAAAATGGCAGTGTCACAAAACAGCATGAGTGAAGACTACTGAACAGGCATAGGACCAATGGATATATGGAAACAGAGTAAATAAGCAAAGCTGATGGTGGAATATAGAAGCATAGAAACTTATCAAAACAAAGAAGGCTTGCAGGAAAAAAAGTGGCAGCCAGAAATGATGGACCAGGCTAAGAGCAAAGAGAATGAGAGTGCAGATGCAATAACAATGAACAAGACATCAGAGGCATTCAACCAGTTTCTGAAAAGTGACTTAGCACATATCACAAAGAAACTGGTTGCAAGGCAAAGACAGAAAGATAATGAAGATAGTCATCAGACACCATACATAAGAGATGCCAGCCACAACCTGATCACCAGTCCACAGAACATAGAATGAAGTTGGACGGAGTACTTGTATCAGCTTCTGAATGACGAAAACCTCACAGAAGCTGTACTACCCTATACACAGCCTATAATAAAAGAGGAAGGAAGAAGAGCCTGCCTTAAAAGAAGTGAAGACAGCACTAAGGAAAATGAAGTCAGGGAAAGTAGTAGCCTCAGATGAGGTCCAGACAGATATGATCAAGATGTTGTGTGAGTTAGGAAAACAATGGCTCCTGAGGATATTCATTGTAGTATATAAAAGAGAAAGGCATATTCCAGATAACTGGAGAATAATTCTAGTGGCAATGTGCAAGAACAAAAGGAACATTCACAGTATGGATGTATCAATCCCCTATCACACTGCATGAAAATGCTGGAGAGGGGGATTGATAAATTAATACAATCAGTAGTACAAAGATGGGATATAAACAGCTCAAATTTAGACCAGGATACAACACAACTGACTAAATGTTTGCAGTGAGACAAATAGTTGAGAGGAAGCTAGAGATGAGGAAAGAGTCCAAGTAGGCATTCCCAGACTTGAAGAAAGCATATGACAAGGACCTGAACAAGCCAATTTGGTCAGTTCTGCAATGGTTCAAAAAGTCTGAGAAGCAATGGTAAAATTAGTGGCTATGCAAAAAAGAACTGAATTACATAAGTATGAACAATGTTTGGATTCATAGAGAGGGTCTCCAGTGGTAGTGGGGATTCATTATGGTTGTACTCTGAGTCCACTGATGTTCATACTTATAATGAACTAAATTAATAAATAGGTTGGAGGGGACAGATTAATAAACCTGCTGTATGCAGGTGATGAGCAAATTCTGAACAGGAACATCACCAAATGACAGAAGAATGGAATGCAAAATAGAAGGCACATAGGATGAAGCTGAGTACAAACAAGATAGTTCTCATGGTAGCAAATGGGGAAAAAAAGAAGATGAAAATTGATATTACAGGGAAAATAGTGGAAAAAGTTAACACTGGCAAATTTGGGAGGGGTGGCTGAGGAGAAAGGAAGTCTGAATAAGGAGGTCAATGCTGGAATAAGAAGAGCTGCAGCCAAATGGCACAAAGTGTCAGGGGTAGCTTGTGACAGAAGAATGCCAAAGAAGCTGAAAAGTAAGGTGCACAAAACAGTAGTGCGACCAGTACTAGCGAATGGCACATAAGCCAGGACAGTGAAGGCACATCAGTTGAGAAAGCTAGAGGTGATGGAGATGAAGTGCCTGAGATGGGTGGTAAGAAGCACACTGTGGGACACACAAAAGAATGAGATCATATGATCAAAAGCCAATGTAATTACAATTGCAGAGAAAGTCAAAGAGAAGAGATTACTGTAGTTCAGGAACATGTGAAGGAAAGCAGAAGATGATGTGATGAAAATGATTTGGGAGAAACAGGAAGAAGGAAAGAGAAAACAAGGATGTCCAGGTCAGAGATGAATGGATATTGTGACAGAAGACCTGTGAAAGTTACACACAACTGTTGAGGAAGGTAGAAGGATGGCACTGATTCTAGAGATGGTGGAACAGGTGACATGACACCCCAATCCCATGTAGAAAAAAAGGAGGTTGATGATGATCATCATCATCATTACAGAATTCAGTATTATGTGTCTCACCTTTTTTGACTGGGTAATATGAGTATTAAATAAGAACAGGGCTAGAGAAGTGACCAATTTAAATTTCAGCAAGTCATTAGATACAGAGATGGACAAATGTTTGGCTGTAGGTTGACGGTAGTGATAAAGCTGAGTTTGAAACAATCAACTTTACAGCACTGGTGAAGTGCTGAGGGTTAATGCACCACAGCTGCTGTTATGCTGCTTAACCTGATTTGACAGTAGCCCCATTTTGAAGGAAATTAAATTGAAAGAGGCACTCATTTTGTATGAATGCCATCCTTTCTCTTTTGCATATTTAAAATGGAGCATCTCATATACATGTGGCAGCTAGCAGTGTCTCACAGAATGATGACCAGAGAATAAAATGCAGGGCCCTTTTCTTGATCCACGTCAGGGTGCTTCTGTATGTTTACCTCATTTTATTTTACTTAAAACTTGACTCTTATTAACTCATTTGTTATATACCACCCACCTCGGCACCAAGCTAATGTGAAGTTGGGTGAATAGCTATGCAAAAGAATCATGATGCCATTAAACAGGAATGAAAAGAGCCATGGTCCTTATAATGTTATTAGCAGTACTGTATTCATGGAAGTGGAAGGAAAGGGATTTTTCACTAATGCTATAATTTCCACTTGACAAGCTAGGGTGTATCACCATGTAGTGTGTTACACAAGAGGTTTAGTGTTGCATGCTCCCTTGTGTACACATGCATATACTTGGCAAAGGTAATTCTTCCTCCCTGTCCCAAAAGTCAATTAAATACTGAGTGCTAGTCTCTGGCATCTACCAAGGAGTGCTTTTGAGGCAGGTATTCTCTTGCCCTTTCTTCATGGAAGGAGACCTAGCCTCAGCCTTTCTACCCTTCACTTTAAGGATGACACTCCTGAAAACAGGCCAAATGGTGAAACTAGTTCATTGTTAAAAAATGTAAATATCTATTCCATGTGCCATTGGGGATAGTGTGTGTCATCAGAAAATAAGGGGTATAATGAAAAGCATGCTGGCTGTACAGACAGGTTTAGAAATATGCTGGCCATTTGTACTTTCTATGATACACCATGTTTTCTGGAGAAAACCTCAGAAAAACAGTGAGAGCTTGGAAAATGGAAGAATAAGTATTCAGACTGAAAATGGAACGTAATTAGTGGAAAAAAAGCAGCACTATCTCTATCTGCATCTGCATGTCTATGTCTAACTATCCATATAAATGTAAACTATACATGCATGCATATACTTCCAAACAATATATACAAATATATTTATATACATGTACTTTAGTGACAATTGGCACTCCAGGTAAAAATGTGTAAGATAATTTACCTGTCAAGTCTTTCAGCAGAAGGTCTACTTCATTAACGGTTTTCTTTCCTGCTATAACTGAAGAAACTGCTGAGGTGTGAGATTCACTGGCCCATACTGCAAGCTGCAAGTCATGAAGAAACATCTTAGAACTATGAACTATGGTATGTAGAATGTCCTTAGCATGGCACAGACTTAAGTAACATCAACGTTATTAGTACAGCATATAACCCAGATGTACTGCTCAATTGCCTTACCTTGCCTTTCCAAAACTACAGCTGTTTTTATCCTACACTGTTTGCTGCCTACTATCAAAGTAACAAATCCTCATTTTGATGTGAGAAAGTTGCTTTATAATGTTTTTTCCCTGACTGATCAGTTCAGATTGATTTTCAGGTATAGCAGTACAGCATTAACAGCTTAGCTGAACACAGCCATACGGAGAATAAAATGTATATGTCAATTTCTGTTCCCCTGCTAGCAAAATCCACAAGCGGCAGAATGCCTACATTCTAACTTGCAATTCAGTGATCAGAACTTCTATGCCACTCTCCAGTGTCTCAACATCACAATGCAACACTCAGTGGTGTGACTACCATCACTGAAAAATAAGTTGTGACTCAGCCAGAACACCAATGAATTCTGAAACCCGCTGTTGTACTTTTCAAGAATTTCTGCACGGGAGGGTATCTTTGCCCACATTCGCTGTTTCATATAGGAGGTGCACCCCCACATCCCTGCTACTTATACTAACTCAGAGATCACTTGATGACACAGTAGAAAGAATGTTCCAAGGCACAACAACCTTGAGCAAAGCATGTATTCCCCTAGTCACACTTGTTTTTTCACAACTCCAGTGACAGTAAATACTGTTCTCAAACATTCAACAAGCATCCATCTGAGGATTCTATACAAAGGTGTTTATCCATATGAAATGAAAATCAAATGATAACTGATCAACTAACTGCAGGTCCTTCACAGCCCAATCAAACTGCAACAAAGGTATTTTATTAAAGCATTTAGATTTCAGAGTGATAAAAATCTTATTAAAAATCACTTGCCCAGCAAAGGATTGGACAGATCAATAAAACTGCTGTATGCAGACAATGTGGCATTAAAAGCAGACTTTGAACAAGAACTTCAGAAAGTGATAGGGGAATGGAATGCAAAACTGAAGGCACATGAATGGAAGCGGAGTATAGACGACAGTTGTCATGACAGCAAGTGGAGGAAATCAGAAGAAGCTGACAACTGACCCAGAAGGGAAATTGTGGCAAAGTTAACAGCTTCAAGTATCTGGTAGGAGTGACTGAAGAGAAGAGAAGTCTGAATGAGAAGGTCATTGACAGAATCAGAGGGGCTGCAGCCAGCTGGAACGTTATGTTGGGATAGTGTGTAACAGAAGAATGTCAAAGAAGCTGAAAAATAAGATGCACAAAACAGTGTTATGAACAGTACTACTGTATGGTACAGAAACCCTGGCCGTGAGGGGAGAACAGTTAAGGAAAACAGAGGTGATGGAGATGAAGTGCCTGAGATAGGTAGTAAGTAAATGCACACTGTGGGGAAGATGAAAAAATTCTGACGTCAATGAAGAATCCAGAGTAGCTAGTGCAGGAAAGCAGAAGATGATTTAGTGAGGAATATTTGAGAGAGACAGAAAAAATGCAAGATGAAATGAAGATGCCCAACCAAGAGTTGGATGGACTGCATGAGAGAAGAACAAGATGGTAGGATAGCAGCACTAAATCAAGAAACGAGAGAGGTGGTGGCATAACACCACCCTAAGTAGAAAAATGGGAAAAAGGTGGTTGATGATGATAACGATGACAATGAAATAATACGGACACACTAATCGATTCTTAATCTTTCTGATTCACTTTAAAAATTAATATACTACATGTGGGGCCATGCCAGTGGCACAAAAATGTCCTTTGACTATTTGGTTTAAGAGTATCATGGAAAAATGTAAATTACGTACTTACCAGATTATTATACTTAGTTGGTATTTGTCCAGATACTGGAAGTGGTGAACGTTTTCTTTTGACAGCAGCTCTCCTTGCATGCTTGAGCTCCCCCCATGACATAAGCTCCTGATTTGTGTGAGACATTCCAGACTGAGTGAAAATCATTTATAAGAAGATTCCCCTAAGGATAAGCCATGACAAGGAAAGATGTCTATCAAGGGAACCTGAGAAGAGTAAACTAAGCATCCACTGTTTCTAGAGATCCATTCAAAAGTGACAATTTGGAGGAGACTAGATGGGTGGGTTTGTTACAGTTTCCAGATAGATATGAGCTAAATCTAATGTTCTGATAAGGACATAACTTTTAATTAAGTTTGGTCCCTCCCCGACACTGCAACTAGTGGAAAGAATCGCCAGCAGATCCGGGGTAGCAAAAGACAGCAAATTTTTTAGAATACAATGGCTCCAAAGGAGGCAGAACTCTGGACAAGAAATCAAGCTGTAATGCTTAGTAAAGGTATTTAAGGGAGACCAGATATCAGGCGCAATAATATCTTCAAACAGTCAATTTTATTGGTAGGCTGTGGTCAGGGCTTGAGCCCTGACAGTGTGAGCTTTCAATCTAGATGCTTGATGCTAGATGGACATCACTAGAAGTGGCAGAACTATGTTGTCAAGTGAAAAGATCTCATATCCAGGTGATGATGTCTGGACAGGTGAGTAAGCAGATGAGGGTGCTTCAGAAGAAGAAGAAGAAGAATATTTTCTCTTGAGGTGAAGCCACAGCAGAGGGATCCAAATCTGGTGTGGCCAAAATTGAACTGTGAGAATAACCTTTGCTCTGTACATTCTGACTTTCTGGAGGAATCTGATTATGAGAGGAAAAGAGGGAAATGCATAAAAGAGACCTGGAGGCCAAATGTGGGAGAATGCATCTCTTGGGAAAGGTCCTTCTTACGGGACAATAGAAAAAAAAAACAATTACATTTGCTGTTGAAGGGTATAGTAAAGAGATGATAACAGTGTCTTCCTCACCTCTTGAATAAAATCTTAGATACTGCAATATTGAGAAACCATTTTTCTGTGAGCAACCTGTCCACAATTATGTTGGAATTCCCCTGTATTTGCATTATTATAAGGCAATGTGATGTTATGGCTCATTCCCAAACCCTCATTACTTGTCTGCATAGCAGATAAGGCTGGGTTCCTCCATGCTTTTTTTATATAACATACCACAGCCATGTTGTCAATGTTGTTAGAGTGGATGGATATCACATCCTGTGAGAGCAAATTCTGAAATATTTTTAACCCTGAGAGGACTGCTCTCATCTGCAGAATGTCAAAGTGTGTTTTGGCCTCTTGCAGGGTGCATGTGTCCTGGACCATCCTGACCCCCCGTAAGGATAGGTATCATGACATTGGGGAGTTGGTTGAATGAAGGGTATTCCTGTTGAAAGATTCTGTGGATTTGTCCACCTCAGCAGATGTTTGGTGCAAGTTTCTGAAAGTTTGATTGCATGTGACACAGACTGGGTTGCTTGCTTCCATTGAGTTCTGAGTACTCCATATAAAACCCTTATATAGAGCCTGGCATTTAATACCATCAGAACTGGGGCCACCATCAATCTTAGAATTGTGGTTGCAATGGTGTGTGCGATGTTTGAAGGATATATGACTTCTTGAACAATCCAAGAAACTCTGTTTGGTGGTTAACTTACTTTGTGGTCAACTGTATCCAACTGGTAGCTGGTAAATGTTAGGGACTGTGATAGAGCTGGCAGAGATTTTACTGCACTGATCATGATCTGCAAAGACAGGCAAAGGAGGAACAAAGAGTGCCTTGCAGTGAGAAAATTTTCCATTGAGGGTACTGCTATGAGCCAGTTATTTGGATATGTATATATTGTTACCCCTAGCAATCACATGTGGCATGACTGAAGCCATGCATTTGGTGGACACCAAGGAAGCTATAGTGAGACCAAATGGCAGGTATCTGAATTGGTAATGACTGGTCCTACCAGAAAGAGGAGTCTCAAGGATGACTTTATTTCAATGTGTAAGTATGCATCCTGGATATCCAAATAGCACATCCAGGCTCCTGCCTGTAGACAAAGTAGGGTGGATTGCACCTTGACCACTCAGAATGACACTTTACGTATTGATTAAAGCGATTAAGGCTGACAACTGGAATGTTGTCCTGGGTCTTTCTGGGAAACAAGAAGAAGCAAGAGTAAAACCTGGACCCTTTGTGGTCTTGTAGGACTTTTTGCATGGCTTTTTTCAGAAGGTTGTATACCTCCTGTTTGTCACCCTGCATGATGGCCAACCACACGGGTAGATGCAGGGAAAGCTGTCTCCCATCTAACCTCAGAAAGGGAAAGCTGGCCAAATCTTGAGTGTTCATTTTGGCAAGAACCTCAAAAGGATCCCCTGAACCCTTGTTGGTGCAGACCATCTATGCCTCGGAGTAGCGAATAGATGAGAGGTCCTGACGCTTACCATGGATCTTTTGTCATATTGCTGCTGCTGCAGAGATTTTTGGAATTTGTGAAACCACATTTTTTGTGCTTTTTTTGGCAAATTGACCTTTTAGGGGCTGAAAATGTAACCCAAATAACTATGAGTATTTGGCCCTTTTGCTCACAGTGCAAAAATTGTCTTTAACTTTTTTCCCAAACAAACAGTTTCTGTCAAAGGAAGCACTGGCAAAAGCCACCATGAAGTGATCTGCAGACTCTGTAAGGAACAGATAGGCCTGCCCATGCACTGCAATGCTTGAAGTAGCCACTGTAGTTGCTCTGCATGCTATATTCTTTTATCAAGCCTCTGGCCAGTGAAGAGGTAAAATGTAATGGTTGCCACTTGGGTCTCCAACTGTGTCCTCAGATACCCTGTGGGCAACTGTTTTAGAGCATATATTGTTTCATCAGCTAATTCCCTCTGAAGCTAAACCATATACACCATGTAATCAAGAGCCTGATTGAAAAGGTACTGGATGCAAATACATGCATTCCAAGTCTATCCATCATCCATGACTCCTTGTTGGGAGGATGAACAGCCTGAGCATCCTCCAGTACCTCACACTTGGAGGCTGCAGCCCACCACTAAGCAATCTGCAAGTGGCCTTTTGCTCCAATGTTTTCTATCTTTGTGGCATCTGCAACACTCTGTTTTTCTAGGGAATGGCACAGATACATGTGGCTATTTCCACAGGTTGGAGAACACCATAAAAATAAGCTTACCAGGGCAAGGCACTACCCAAGCTACTGGGGCACAGACCTATATGCATGATGAAAAATCTCTTCCTCCAGGGAGGTGGGATCTACTGACTAGGACCCTCTCTGCCTCATAATTTCAAGTACTTCACCAAATGTGGTATCTTCTGAAGTGGATTTAGAAGAGAATCTCCCCTTCAAGATCATTGTTAGTGGATGGAGACTAAGAGGAGGAATCTGAGTGCTTTTTTTTGCACTATCACTTCCTAATGTGTCTCAGAGGGGATTCAACTGAGCTCTTTTGGGAGGAAAGAACCCCAGACTTCAGCAATCAAAGCCTATGAGGTTCTCTGTTCTGTGGGAACAAGGATAACATATAGCTGAAGGCTTCAGACTTGACAATGTCCACGTGTGGAATCAATGGAGCATGTACCTGCCACTGCAAAAGGATCATTCTGGATGCCCTGTTCAGTCTGTCAACCAAGATATTCAAGCCCAAGACCACTGGTATCAATTGTACTGATGTTGGCATCAAAAGATGGATATTGGTGCCAACCACTGGCACTGAAGCCTCCATAGTCAAAGTCAACTGGGAAAATTTCAGTGCCAGCAGATCAGATGCAGAGGGCAGTGATGACAACGATAGTTCCAACAAGGCAGGAACCAGGGTCAGGCACTTGGCACTGAGCCCCCTTGGCACTAGTGAAAACCCAACACCAAGGATGTCAATATGGAAGAAAATGTACCCTCTGGCACTGAACGCACTGTCATACCAGTGTCAAAACAGAGATCAGTGGACAAACAGCATTGAAGGAGGTTAGGGGTTCTTTTCAAACTGCCCTGCACATGGAGGGGGGAGAAATGACACCATACTACAGCTGAGCCTTCACAAGCACTGACATCATCTGCTCCTAGCTGAGCCAGGCTCCAAAGGGGCCAGAAAGAATGAAAGAAAGTCACCAGTCTGGAAGGGAGGATAAAAACAACAAATCATCCCCTTAACTGCTTAATCACCTAACCTCTCCAAAGTATAAAGTCATACTCACTGCTTCCACATCTGATCTATCCATTTCATCCTGTATACCAAATACCCAGGTCTCCTGTTAATAGCCCTAGTATTGTAACTCTTAGTATTATACAATTTCTGCTCTTTTCACTGATAAAATGTCCCTCCATATTTGTATATACTATGTCTGTTCTTTTCAGTGGATCACATTTACCTCACCTATAACCACCTGTATTATGCATTATATCAACGGTCTCCAACCTTTTTTGCACCATGGGCTGGTTTCATGTAAGACAATTTTCCACAGACCAACCATTGTACGTGCATAATAAAACATATAAAGTGCATAATATTTATTTATTTATTTGACATTTGTTTAACTGTGGGGTAAAGTCCATTTTCAGCCAAGACCCAGGGAGAAAATATCCCAAGTGCAATAAAAACACAATTGTCAATAATTACAAAAATAAAAACAAAAAAAAAACACTGATCTACTATGGTTGAGAGATACATAGACCTAATGGCAACCTTACTGACTTTCTAAGTTTATAAGAACAATATTTAAAATCTGTCCCTATTATTTGTGGCTCTCTCCAGAATTATTGTGTGAGAGATTGAGTGTTATGACCAAGAGGCACGCAAACCTCATTTCTGCTGCCAGGGATCACTCTCACTCTTTACTCTCTCTCTCTCTCTCTCTCTCTCTCTCACACACACACACACACACACACACACACACACACACACACAGTCTGTTCTGCTTTCATGCACACTTTCACTCACACACGCACACACACACACACACACACACACACACACACACACACACACACACACACACACACACACACACACACACACAGTCTGTTCTGCTTTTGCACACACACACACACACACACACACACACACACACACACACACACACACACACACACACACACACAGGCTCTTTTGCTTTCATGCACACATTCACTCACACAAGATCACTCAATCTCTCACAAACAGTCTGTTTTGCTTTCATGCATGCATTCACTCACACATGCAAACAGAAACACACACACACACACACACACACACACACACACACACACACACACACACACACACACACACACACACACACACACACACACAGTCTCCTCTACTTTCATGTACTCATTCACTCATACACGCAGACAGAGACATATGCACACAAATTTTTACGGTTTCCTTGACTTTTATTTTACACTTGCTAAACAGCAAAAGCCCTGCTTAGCAAGTGCAAAATAAGGGCTCGATAGATCTCACTGCTCACTCTCTCTCATACATACAGTCTTCTTCTTCTTTCACACACACATACATTCTACTTTCATGCATGCATTCACTCACACACGCAGACAGATGCATAAAAACACTCATGCATATTCATA